>NC_089856.1:18289166-18590000 GCF_036373705.1 Amia ocellicauda | reverse complement strand
TGAACAAGATTGACCAGATTCACCTATTAACGTAAGAAGATGTAATGTTAAGATCACATCGGAAAATAACAAAACATGTGCATTGTCTAACCAAACAATGCATTAGCTGAGGCTCCTCATTAAGTAAGAGAAAAATTAGAAGAGGTAAAAGGAAGCAGTCTTCTGGTGCAGGTGCACTCACCACTTCATCTTTTTTGCGGAAGCCAGTGAAACACAGCACGAGGTTCACCATGGTGGTGCAATAAAGCGGCCGTGAGGAGAAAGGCAGGGGCTGCAAAACACACAAAAAACACACACAGCATTAACAAAGTGCTGGACACTCTTTACATTAAATATTTGCAAGGGCCTCTATCCAGGGTTCCCACTAATTATAACAATAAAATTCTAGAACTTTTCCATGACTTTGCCAGAACTCCTTTCCAAATTTCAATGGCTATATATGTGCATTTAAATGAGCAGTTACACCCTCTATAATGTAAACAGATGGTTGTGGGCTAGGTGGATAAATGTGGACAACAACTTGAAAAATTACATCTGAAAAGTAAAATCAATTATTAACATAATGTGTAGAAATTAATGTTTCAGCACTCAACATGATTACAATTCCTTAACAATTATTGATTTGTTTATGAAGCCGATTGTTGGCTTTATTGTATTCATAAGAACATAAAAGTATGCAAACGAGAGGAGACCATTCAACCCATTGTGCTCGTTTGGTGTCCATTAATAAATAAGTGATCCAAGGATACTATCCAGTCTGTTTTTGAAAACTCCCAAATTTTCCACTTCAACCACATGGCTGGGGAGTTTGCTCGAGATTGTGACTACTCTCTGTGTGAAGAAGTGTCTCCTGTTTTCAGTCTTGAATGCCATGAAACCCAATATCCAGTTGTGTCCCCGGGTGCGCGTGTCCCTGCGGATCAGGAAAAGCTCCCCTTGTTTTCATGTGGTCGATGCCTTTCATGATTTTGAAGACTTGAAGACTTGAATCATGTCCCCACGTAGTCTCCTCTGTTCCAGGGTGAAAAGGTTCAGTTCCCTCAGTCTCTCCGAGTAGGACATTCCCTTCAAACCTGGAATAAGTCTGGTTGTTCTCCTCTGAACTACCTCTAAAGCAGCGATATTGTTCTTGAAGTGTGGTGCCCAGAATTGTACACAGTATTCCAGATGAGGTCTAACTAGTGCAGTCTTAACATTACTTCCCTTGATTTAAGTTCTACACTTTTGACAATACAGTGAGGGGAAAAATGTATTTGATCCCCTGCTGATTTTGTACGTTTGCCCACTGACAAAGAAATGATCAGTCTATAATTTTAATGGTAGGTGGATTTTAACAGTGAGAGACAGAATAACAACAACAAAATCCAGAAAAACGCATTTCAAAAAAGTTATACATTGATTTGCATGTTAATGAGGGAAATAAGTATTTGATCCCCTATCAAATCAGCAAGATTTCTGGCTCCCAGGTGTCTTTTATACAGGTAACAAGCTGAGATTACTCTCTTAAAGGCAGTGCTCCTAATCTCAGCTCGTTACCTGTATAAAAGTCACCTGTCCACAGAAGCAATCAATCAATCAGATTCCAAACTCTCCACCATGGCCAAGACCAAAGAGCTGTCCAAGGATGTCAGGGACAAGATTGTAGACCTACACAAGGCTGGAATGGGCTACAAGATCTCACCTCGTGGAGTTTCAATGATCATGAGAACGGTGAGGAATCAGCCCAGAACTACACGGGAGGATCTTGTTCATGATCTCAAGGCAGCTGGGACCACAGTCACCAAGAAAACAATTGGTAACACACTACACCATGAAGGACTGAAATCCTGCAGCGCCCGCAAGGTCCCCCCGCACAAGAAAGCACATGTACAGGCCTGTCTGAAGTTTGCCAATGAACATCTGGATGATTCAGAGGAGAACTGGGTGAAAGTGTTGTGGTCAGATGAGACCAAAAATCGAGCTCTTTGGCATCAACTCAACTCGCTGTGTTTGGAGGAGGAGGAATGACCCCAAGAACACCATCCCCACCGTCAAATATGGAGGTGGAAACATTATGCTTTGGGGGTGTTTTTCTGCTAAGGGGACAGGACAACTGCACCGCATCAAAGGGACGATGGACGGGGCCATGTACCGTCAAATCTTGGGTGAGAACCTCCTTCCCTCAGCCAGGGCATTGAAAATGGGTCGTGGATGGGTATTCCTGCATGACAATGACCCAAAACACACAGCCAAGGCAACAAAGAAGTGGCTCAAGAAGAAGCACATTAAGGTCCTTGAGTAGCCTAGCCAGTCTCCAGACCTTAATCCCATAGAAAATCTGTGGAGGGAGCTGAAGGTTCGAGTTGCCAAACGTCAGCCTCGAAACCTTAGTGACTTGGAGAGGATCTGCAAAGAGGAGTGGGACAAAATCCCTCCTGAGATGTGTGCAAACCTGGTGGCCAACTACAAGAAACGTCTGACCTCTGTGACTGCCAACAAGGGTTTTGCCACCAAGTACTAAGTGGAAGGGGTCAAATACTTATTTCCCTCATTAACATGCAAATCAATTTATAACTTTTTTGAAATGCGTTTTTCTGGATTTATTTTGTTATTCTGTCTCTCACTGTTAAAATACACCTACCATTAAAATTATAGACTGATCATTTCTTTGTCAGTGGGCAAACGTACAAAATCAGCAGGGGATCAAATACTTTTTTCCCCTCACTGTATATAGTACATTGAAAGGCACCACAGCAGTGATTAGCACCGGTCTTGGTCCAGATTTGTACCTTTTTTTCCACATAAGGTACCAAACACGATGGTACAAATTTGTACCCCAAAAAAGGGTACTTATAGTACCTTGAAAAGGTACCACTGGAGTGACAAACATATGTACCTTCTTTGGTACAGATGTGTACCTATTTTTCTAACAGTGTATAAGTAAGTGTCATGCTTGGATTTGTAAATGTATTATTACGGTTCTAAAAATAAAGAACAGTTATCTTGGTTTAATAATTTGTACTGTGTGTATTTAAACATGGATAAGTAAAATGTTTTGTTTGTGTATGCTATATTTATGCATGTACTTTATGTACTGGTTTTGAACAGGACCACTTCCCCGCTTTAAACACATCTCCCGCCTGATCGGCGATTATACAGTTAGATTATAGTACAAACTCTGGTCGGTGTGGGGACGGGAGATATATTCATTATAGGCTATACGGACCAACTTCCGAATATGAAGGAGACATTTAATACAAAACCCACAGGCAACTTAAAAAAACAGTGATGATAGTTTATTAATATTATTTACAATAATCATTATTTAGTACATCTCTGCCATAACGTACAACACTGCGTGATGTCACCACTACAATTGGACAACTATTGGTCGAGAGCCACGCGTCTCAAGCGTTGCGTCAAAAATTGCTCTGCAAGAAATTGTGCTGGTGTGTCTGGGTCCATAGAAATCAACAATATTAAAAATTGACGTGAGGTGAAGCGACGCCACGCGATGGTGTTTCCCCGGCTTTACTTCATTAGTTGAACTTGAACACTGCCATCCACAGGGAACTCTGACTAGGGCTGCAACAACTAAATCGATAAAATAGATTAAGTTGATTTTTAAAAAATCGATGGCAACACATTTCATTGTCGATTAATTTGGTCTACCTAGGGCAGAGCTACTATAAAAAAAAAAAAAGAACGTATAGATGGCGGAGGCTGCAGTGACACTCGTGGAAAGCTGTGTAAATCTTCTAATATTCTAATGATCTTCTTATAACGCGCTCTTATTATACCCACGCGCTACACTCAACCAAGAGTCAAACCAGACAGTAAAACGACACGAAATATAATAGTACAGTATACAGACAAAAAGTAAGCAAGAAAACTAGCAGGATAGCCAATAAAGGGGAGCAAGCAATAAACCAACTTAAGAGGATTAAAAACAAAATTGCAACTAACAGATCCAAAGATTTTAAAGTGATTTTTAATCTTTAAACGATCACGTGTAGGGGCGCTTCTCACAGCCTCTTGAAATGCGTTGCACAGTTGTGACACACTGCTGCAGAAGGCTAGACTATATAAATCACTAGTGCCATAAATATTGAATTCAAAATATAAATATATATCATAAAGGAAAAAATAATGGAGTTTCTTTTGGAATTTAAAACGGGTCTACGGAAGAAATCACAAGCTTTTACATCATTATATATTATATTATATATATATACACTCACCTAAAGGATTATTAGGAACACCATACTAATACTGTGTTTGACCCCCTATCGCCTTCAGAACTGCCTTAATTCTACGTGGCATTGATTCAACAAGGTGCTGAAAGCATTCTTTAGAAATGTTGGCCCATATTGATAGGATAGCATCTTGCAGTTGATGGAGATTTGTGGGATGCACATCCAGGGCACGAAGCTCCCGTTCCACCACATCCCAAAGATGCTCTATTGGGTTGAGATCTGGTGACTGTGGGGGCCAGTTTAGTACAGTGAACTCATTGTCATGTTCAAGAAACCAATTTGAAATGATTCGACCTTTGTGACATGGTGCATTATCCTGCTGGAAGTAGCCATCAGAGGATGGGTACATGGTGGTCATAAAGGGATGGACATGGTCAGAAACAATGCTCAGGTAGGCCGTGGCATTTAAACGATGCCCAATTGGCACTAAGGGGCCTAAAGTGTGCCAAGAAAACATCCCCCACACCATTACACCACCACCAGCAGCCTGCACAGTGGTAACAAGGCATGATGGATCCATGTTCTCATTCTGTTTACGTCAAATTCTGACTCTACCATCTGAATGTCTCAACAGAAATCGAGACTCATCAGACCAGGCAACATTTTTCCAGTCTTCAACTGTCCAATTTTGGTGAGCTTGTGCAAATTGTAGCCTCTTTTTCCTATTTGTAGTGGAGATGAGTGGTACCCGGTGGGGTCTTCTGCTGTTGTAGCCTATCCGCCTCAAGGTTGTACGTGTTGTGGCTTCACAAATGCTTTGCTGCATACCTCGGTTGTAACGAGTGGTTATTTCAGTCAAAGTTGCTCTTCTATCAGCTTGAATCAGTCGGCCCATTCTCCTCTGACCTCTAGCATCAACAAGGCATTTTCGCCCACAGGACTGCCGCATACTGGATGTTTTTCCCTTTTCACACCATTCTTTGTAAACCCTAGAAATGGTTGTGCGTGAAAATCCCAGTAACTGAGCAGATTGTGAAATACTCAGACCGGCCCGTCTGGCACCAACAACCATGCCATGCTCAAACTTGCTTAAATCACCTTTCTTTCCCATTCAGACATTCAGTTTAGAGTTCAGGAGATTGTCTTGACCAGGACCACACCCCTAAATGCATTGAAGCAACTGCCATGTGATTGGTTGATTAGAAAATTGCATTAATGAGAAATTGAACAGGTGTTCCTAATAATCCTTTAGGTGAGTGTATATAGCTCTGGAAATAATTTAGACAACTTCAAAATCATCAGTTTCTCTGGTTTTACTATTTATAGGCATGCATTTGGGTAAAATGAACATTTGTTAAATTCTATAAAACTACTGGCAACATTTCTCCAAAACCCCCCCCCCCCAAAAAAAAAAGTAGAGCATTTATTTGCAGAAAATGACAACTACAAAAAAGATGCAGTGTTGTCAGACCTCAAATAATTAAAAATAAAAATAAGTTCATATTCATTTTTAAACACAATACTAATGTTTTAAATTAGGAAGAGTTCAGAAATCAATATTTGGTGGAATAACCCTGATTTTCAATCACAGCTTTCATGCGTCTTGGTATACTCTCCACCAGTCTGTCAAATTGAATTTTTGTGCCAGTAGTGGCATAAAGTCACCCAACATCAAGCAGCTCAGCTTTGTTTGATGGCTTGTGACCATCCATCTTCCTCTCGATCACATTCCAGAGGTTTCCAATTGGGTTCAGGTCTGGAGATTGGGCTGGCCATGACACGGTCTTGATCTAGTGGTGCTCCATCCACACCTTAATTGACCTGGCTGTGTGGCATGGAGCATTGTCCTGCTGGAAAAACCAATCTTCGGAGTTGGGGAACATTGTCAGAGCAGAAGGAAAGAAGTTTTCTTCCAGGACAACCTTGTACGTGGCTTCATTCACGTGTCCTTCACAAAGTCAAATCTGCCCGATTCCAGCCTTGCTGAAGCACCACCAGATCATCACCGATCCTCCGCCAAATTTCACAGTGGGTGCGAACCAGGTGTTGGGCAAAGCTGAAAAAAGGACTCAAAGAAGATGACCTTACTCCAGTTCTATATGGTCCAATCCTTATGGACTTTTGCCAACCTCAGCCTGGCCCTTCTTTGCTTCTCATTGATGAAGGGCTTTTTTTCTAGCTGTGCATGACTTCAGCCCTGCCCCTAGGAGCCTGTTTCAAACCATCCTCGCCATGCGCTTCACCCCATCTGCCATGTGCCATTATTTTTGTAGGTCACTTGATGTCATCCTATGGTTGTTGGTCATCCCAGTCAGTGAAGAGTCGTTCTCGCCCTCTACTGGTCTGTAGCTGTGATGTCCCCAGTGTCTGATGCTTGACCTTGTTCTTATGAACCACTGTCTTTAAAATTTTAAGGATGGAAGCAACCCGACGCTCACTGTATCCCTCTGCCAGTAAAGCCAGAATTTAACCCTTCTTTTCAACTCTTTTCACATGGTCAATTATTTTTTGACTGCAATTACTTTTGAGGTACTACTAGCACTGTTTTTGCCATCCAGCTGATCCAATTGCAAGAGGATTGTGATGACCACAGCAGTGGTTTTTATACTTTTCCTCATTAAATAACATTTGGTTCAGATGATCACCTAATCAGTACCTCATTCAGTAGAGTGCGGTGCGCGCGTGTTGGAATTCAACAGACACTGGAATGGAATGGCTGCCATACATTTAGAGATGCTGATTTAAGAAATTTTCCAGTGCTGTGTATATACATATACATATACACATACATACAGTGGGGGAAAAAAGTATTTGATCCCCTGCTGATTTTGTACGTTTGCCCACTGACAAAGAAATGATCAGTCTATAATTTTAATGGTAGGTGGATTTTAACAGTGAGAGACAGAATAACAAAATAAATCCAGAAAAACGCATTTCAAAAGTTATAAATTGATTTGCATGTTAATGAGGGAAATAAGTATTTGATCCCCTCTCAAACAGCAAGATTTCTGGCTCCCAGGTGTCTTTTATACAGGTAACGAGCTGAGATTAGGAGCACTCTCTTAAAGGGAGTGCTCCTAATCTCAGCTCGTTACCTGTATAAAAGACACCTGTCCACAGAAGCAATCAATCAATCAGATTCCAAACTCTCCACCATGGCCAAGACCAAAGAGCTGTCCAAGGATGTCAGGGACAAGATTGTAGACCTACACAAGGCTGGAATGGGCTACAAGACCATCGCCAAGCAGCTTGGTGAGAAGGTGACAACAGTTGGTGCGATTATTCGCAAATGGAAGAAACACAAAATAACTGTCAGTCTCCCTCGGTCTGGGGCTCCATGCAAGATCTCACCTCGTGGAGTTTCAATGATCATGAGAACGGTGAGGAATCATCCCAGAACTACACGGGAGGATCTTGTTAATGATCTCAAGGCAGCTGGGACCATAGTCACCAAGAAAACAATTGGTAACACACTATGCCGTGAAGGACTGAAATCCTGCAGCGCTCGCAAGGCCCCCCTGTTCAAGAAAGCACATGTACAGGCCCGTCTGAAGTTTGCCAACATCTGAATGATTCAGAGGAGAACTAGGTGAAAGTGTTGTGGTCAGATGAGACCAAAATCGAGCTCTTTGGCATCAACTCAACTCGCTGTGTTTGGAGGAGGAGGAATGACCCCAAGAACACCATCCCCACCGTCAAATATGGAGGTGGAAACATTATGCTTTGGGGGTGTTTTTCTGCTAAGGGGACAGGACAACTGCACCGCATCAAAGGGACGATGGACGGGGCCATGTACCGTCAAATCTTGGGTGAGAACCTCCTTCCCTCAGCCAGGGCATTGAAAATGGGTCGTGGATGGGTATTCCTGCATGACAATGACCCAAAACACACAGCCAAGGCAACAAAGAAGTAGCTCAAGAAGAAGCACATTAAGGTCCTGGAGTAGCCTAGCCAGTCTCCAGACCTTAATCCCATAGAAAATCTGTGGAGGGAGCTGAAGGTTCGAGTTGCCAAACGTCAGCCTCGAAACCTTAGTGACTTGGAGAGGATCTGCAAAGAGGAGTGGGACAAAATCCCTCCTGAGATGTGTGCAAACCTGGTGGCCAACTACAAGAAACGTCTGACCTCTGTGACTGCCAACAAGGGTTTTGCCACCAAGTACTAAGTGGAAGGGGTCAAATACTTATTTCCCTCATTAACATGCAAATCAATTTATAAATTTTTTGAAATGCGTTTTTCTGGATTTATTTTGTTATTCTGTCTCTCACTGTTAAAATACACCTACCATTAAAATTATAGACTGATCATTTCTTTGTCAGTGGGCAAACGTACAAAATCAGCAGGGGATCAAATACTTTTTTCCCCCACTGTATATATAATACAGTATTAGTATGGTGTTCCTAATAATCCTTTAGGTGAGTGTGTGTATATCTATATATATATATATATATAGATATCTATATATAGATATAGATATCTATATATAGATATCTATCTATCTATCTATCTATATATAGATATCTATCTATCTATCTATCTATCTATCTATCTATCTATCTATATATATATATATATATATATATATATGTGTGTGTATATATATATATATATATATATGTGTGTGTATATATCTATCTATATATATATATATATATGTGTGTGTATCTATCTATCTATATATATATATATATATATATATATATATATAGATATACACACTCACCTAAAGGATTATTAGGAACACCATACTAATACTGTGTTTGACCCCCTTTCGCCTTCAGAACTGCCTTAATTCTATGTGGCATTGATTCAAGGTGCTGAAAGCATTCTTTAGAAATGTTGGCCCATATTGATAGGATAGCATCTTGCAGTTGATGGAGATTTGTGGGATGCACATCCAGGGCACGAAGCTCCCGTTCCACCACATCCCAAAGATGCTCTATTGGGTTGAGATCTGGTGACTGTGGGGGCCAGTTTAGTACAGTGAACTCATTGTCATGTTCAAGAAACCAATTTGAAATGATTCGACCTTTGTGACATGCTGCATTATCCTGCTGGAAGTAGCCATCAGAGGATGGGTACATGGTGGTCATAAAGGGATGGACATGGTCAGAAACAATGCTCAGGTAGGCCGTGACATTTAAACGATGCCCAATTGGCACTAAGGGGCCTAAAGTGTGCCAAGAAAACATCCCCCACACCATTACACCACCACCAGCAGCCTGCACAGTGGTAACAAGGCATGATGGATCCATGTTCTCATTCTGTTTACGCCAAATTCTGACTCTACCATCTGAATGTCTCAACAGAAATCGAGACTCATCAGACCAGGCAACATTTTTCCAGTCTTCAACTGTCCAATTTTGGTGAGCTTGTGCAAATTGTAGCCTCTTTTTCCTATTTGTAGTGGAGATGAGTGGTACCCGGTGGGGTCTTCTGCTGTTGTAGCCCATCCGCCTCAAGGTTGTACGTGTTGTGGCTTCACAAATGCTTTGCTGCATACCTCGGTTGTAACGAGTGGTTATTTCAGTCAAAGTTGCTCTTCTATCAGCTTGAATCAGTCGGCCCATTCTCCTCTGACCTCTAGCATCAACAAGGCATTTTCGCCCACAGGACTGCCGTATACTGGATGTTTTTCCCTTTTCACACCATTCTTTGTAAACCCTAGAAATGGTTGTGCGTGAAAATCCCAGTAACTGAGCAGATTGTGAAATACTCAGACCGGCCCGTCTGGCACCAACAACCATGCCACGCTCAAAATTGCTTAAATCACCTTTCTTTCCCATTCAGACATTCAGTTTGGAGTTCAGGAGATTGTCTTGACCAGGACCACACCCCTAAATGCATTGAAGCAACTGCCATGTGATTGGTTGGTTAGATTGGTTAGATTGGTTGCATTAATGAGAAATTGAACAGGTGTTCCTAATAATCCTTTAGGTGAGTGTATGTGTGTGTGTGTATATATATATAGGTACTGTGCAAAAGGTTTAGGCAGGTGTGAAAAAATGCTGTGAAGTAAGAATGCTTTCAAAAATACATGTTACTAGATTATATTTATCAATTAACTAAATGCAAAGCGAGTGAACAGAAGAAAAATCTACATCAAATCAATATTTGGTGTGACCACCCTTTGCCTTCAAAACAGCATCAATGTGCTGCATCAAAACACACACATATGTATATGTATGCGGCAGTCCTGTGGGGGTCGAAAATGCCTTGTTGATGCTAGAGGTCAGAGGAGAATGGGCCGACTGATTCAAGCTGATAGAAGAGCAACTTTGACTGAAATAACCACTCGTTACAACCGAGGTATGCAGCAAAGCATTTGTGAAGCCACAACACGTACAACCTTGAGGCGGATGGGCTACAACTGCAGAAGACCCCACCGGGTACCACTCATCTCCACTACAAATAGGAAAAAGAGGCTACAATTTGCACAAGCTCACCAAAATTGGACAGTTGAAGACTGGAAAAATGTTGCCTGGTCTGATGAGTCTCGATTTCTGTTGAGACATTCAGATGGTAGAGTCAGAATTTGGCGTAAACAGAATGAGAACATGGATCCATCATGCCTTGTTACCACTGTGCAGGCTGCTGGTGGTGGTGTAATGGTGTGGGGGATGTTTTCTTGGCACACTTTAGGCCCCTTAGTGCCAATTGGGCATCGTTTAAATGTCACGGCCTACCTGAGCATTGTTTCTGACCATGTCCATCCCTTTATGACCACCATGTACCCATCCTCTGATGGCTAATTCCAGCAGGATAATGCACCATGTCACAAAGGTCGAATCATTTCAAATTGGTTTCTTGAACATGACAATGAGTTCACTGTACTAAACTGGCCCCCACAGTCACCAGATCTCAACCCAATAGAGCATCTTTGGGATGTGGTGGAACGGGAGCTTCGTGCCCTGGATGTGCATCCCACAAATCTCCATCAACTGCAAGATGCTATCCTATCAATATGGGCCAACATTTCTAAAGAATGCTTTCAGCACCTTGTTGAATCAATGCCAGGCGAAAGGGGGTCAAACACAGTATTAGTATGGTGTTCCTAATAATCCTTTAGGCGAGTGTATATATATATAAATAAATATAGCACACAAAACGACCTCATCATAAAGGCACAAAACATGTGCATGTTTCAGCATTAACTATTTATTTGAAAGTGGAAATCCAGGGATCTTGCCCTTTTCTTATACACAAATTCAAGACTTTTTCCAGACTGCTTTTTAAGATTTCAAGGCAAATCTGTGACCGCTTTCTGTGTTAAAGAAATGTATGTTTATATAGTATTTTGACAAATATTGTGCAATTCTAATAAAAAAATAAAATGATAATAATAATAATAATAATAATAATAATAATAATAATAATGTGCAAAAAATAAATTAACATCTTTAATTCAATTTTAGTATTGTGTATGCCTTTCTCACCCTAAAACATTGCACAGAAAAAATATACAAGTTTAGCAGTTATTTCTCACATTACCACGGTAAGAGAGAAATCACTATCTTAATAAATTGATTGCTGGGAAAAACACACTATACGATCCACTTGACAATAATATTAGATGAAGATTCTCCAGTAACTTTAAATAAAAGGCTTACTGAAATTACATATCCAGACGTCTACCATTATTTGGTTGTGGTAAAGTACAAAACATTTGTGGTAAATTATTTGTACATACTAAGGGGCGATTCTAGGAATTTTGAATTGGGGGGCCACAAGGGGGCCATGATTGTTACAGAGGGGCCAACATCTGCAGGGAGGGTCCAGGGGCATGCTCCCCAGGGCAGATCTTTTTGGAAAATGGCTTTTAAAAACTCAGTTTGTAAGCTAAGATTGAAGCAAAAACTGGGCAATTCATACAAATCCAGCAAAAATGTACCACCATATTTGCTACCATTTGCTAGTGACAAAATTATTTTTAAATTGACATTAACACAATAGACAACAGTGATACCTGATGGCCATTAACACAATAGACAATATAAACAACTTCTCCACTCACCTCACCCCCAAAAGTGCTTCAATATGGACACATGCCTGATCATTTGTTCAGTGCAAGAGGGAATGGTATTTGTGAACAAAATAGGGTTCCCAGAATATAGAAAAATGCCTGATTGGACAGAATGGGTAAACAGCCCACCAAAATCACTGGAATGCTGTACATTAAGAAGACCTATTAACCCATTAGCTAAATTTACTGCTGCACTGATAATTAGTTATGGTAACCCTAGCTAGCTCTGGTTATCTCATATGAGCTTTAAATAAGGAGGACACTCCAAAAGGTGGGGGATTGGAGGTGTATACAACAAAGTGTTATGATCTCAAAAAATATTGATATGCAAAGAAATGCAATGTCTGAACAAGAAGTTATGAGTGTAACATTCAATCCCTGGACCCTTATGTAACATTGTATACAGTGCAAATATATAAAAATAGGTCAAATAAAAACACTTATTTGTTCAATACATGGTTGTATGGCCAAAAGGTGCACAAATGCTTTACCAAGAGAAAAAAAAAAAGTGTAAACAATCAAACAAAGACAATAAACATGAATGATTATTATTTATATATATATTTGCATGTTTGTTTTTGTTCATTAATTAATGTATACAAAAAAGTATTATCTTTGCAGAAACAAAATGCGATTGTATGAAAATACATTTTATGTCTCACTCACACGCTCACTTCACGTCTCAAACTAACCTTTTTAATTGTTAACGCACCGATGAAATAAACCTTCCTGATTGGTTATTGAAGTCTTTACAGACTCCAGTCTGTTATTAACCTCCAATTGCTCTTCAAAAAGGTTTGACATAGGTGAACAGTATGGAGCATCATAAGGGTCAAAATTAAATCTTTAATTCATAAATTAATTCGTCAATTCGTAAAATTTGTCAATTGTGTAAATTAATTAGTCAATTCATAAATTAATCCATCAATTCATAAATCAATTCATTAATTTATTGCGCTGTTTACCAAGTGATCTTTCAGTTTCACTTGGCAAACTAACTTCTTTGTAATGCTCGTCAATCACCCGAGGGGGCGGGTTTTGGCCTTCTGGAGGCACCAATCGCACGCAGGGGGCGGGTCCGATCGATGGCACTGTGATTGTGTATCGGGGCTGCGGGGCTGCTAGACGACTAGTGTTGACAATATTTAACCGAGTCCGTTTTGACCCGTGATAAGTGCTTTAAGTTAATGTCCAAAAAGCATATGTAATATAGTGCTGTAACCCCATACACACATTTTTTTCTCAGTTTATACATTTATTTTAAATGAATTCCAATAATTCAGTCATATAGACTACACCTAATTAGGACAGTTGTCTGCGTTAGGAGTCTTTACTGTGTATGTGCTGGTGTAGTGGGTAAGAAACACAGCTGAACCTGAGGTTGTGGGTTCAATTCCACATAGAGCAGGTATTATTACTTATGTAATTATTAAAAAATATATATAGTATTTTTAAAATGCAATATCTACATATGAAGTAATTTAATAAATACACCTACCATTAAAATTATAGACTGATCATTTCTTTGTCAGTGGGCAAATGTACAAAATCAGCAGGGGATCAAATACTTTTTTCCCCTCACTGTACTTCGGTGGAGCGGTGATTGAAGCAGGTGAGGAGCACAACTGTGTGCGCTGCTGAACATGCGCTTCTTCACAGGAAATCAGCTGTTTGCGCCGCTGATGTTGGAGTTTCTATGTCAATGCAAGTCTCATATTGTGACGCCCAAATTGATCAATAACATCAACAGACATGAGTTTGAGGTCCATATTTATGCACAGGTGAACGAGTCCATAAAGTCTTTGTCATAGTGGATCGAACATTTGAGTAGTTTTAATGTTCGCTGTTGCAGTCGTGACTGGTATATGAAATCGTTACACGTTATATAACTCGGGACAGAATCAGTAACGCCGAACTCTGCAGCTGCGCAGAGCAGCGCCGGAGCTGCTCTTACACTCCCGGCAGAGCTCCGACCTACAGAAACATGACATTTTTTTCCAAATTGTCATGGCCCTGAGGGGGGACAGGGCATCGTGTAACCCCCCCTAAATGCACCACTGTTTGCTATTATTCACATTGCCTGAAGCGTTGTTCTTATTGAAACGCAATTCAAATTAGGAGAAGCTGTGTAAACGCACAGTCTAGGCTTGGGGAGGTTTGCAGTCACGATGTTGCAGTGCTGTAGTGGTAGAGCAGTGTGTAAAACAGGGCTTAAACGCACCGTAAATAAATTCCAGCCCAGTGTGTGGTCTCAGGTTCAGAAGCATGTGAATACAAACGTTGTGTAAAAGGAAAAAAAAAAAGTATTAAAAAAAGATAGATGTCCACAAGATACGTTCAATGAGATGGGTTACTGAATTGATTAAATACTTATGACTGCATGAATATATTCTATATAACTACTTTACCCCTTTGAACTTTTTGATGTAATTGCACCACAACCAAATGCAACTCCCCTGTGCTCTGGGAGTGTACTATATTTCATATTACTGCAAATATATTTAAGTTTATTCATAGTTAAATTATTTTAGGTCGACCCAAAACCAGTGTGCTTGATTCAGTTCTCAAAACCCAGAAAAGTGAACAGATCCCTCGAAGCAGCTCAGTTTCCATCGCATAGCTGTGAAGTTTTCAAAACGCGAATTTGTCACTTTAAACCAGTGGTTTTCAAACCGGTCCTGGAGTACCCCCTACCCTGCTGTTTTTTGTTCCAACTGATGCCTTAATTGCTAAATTGAATACTTAATTGACCTAACAAAGCAATATACCATTCAATTAAGTAATTAAGACTTAGGTTGGAACAAAAAACAGCTGGACAGGGGGTACTCCAGGAACGGTTTGAAAACCCATGCTTTAAACAAATGTGAACACCCAATTGCACAGCAATGAGAGCCCATTTTAGATTTAGATTTATCCATAACAACTAATTAAAAATAAATGTGTACGGTTTTCCTAAAGATAAGCACCTACTAGAACAGGGGTGGCTAACCCTGGTCCTGAAGAGCCACAGGGTCTGCAGGTTTTTGTTTTATCCAGATCATTAACTGCTAAATTGAACCAATTATGGGTCTTAATTAGGCAAAATGTCCCTGTGTTCAATATCCATTGATTGGTAATTTAGAGAGACCTGGAAAACCTGCAGGATTGCGGCTCTCCAGAAACAGGGTTGGCCACCCCTGTACTAGAACTTGTCAGCTATAATTTCAAATCTGGTCGAGTTTTATATGAAACAATTTGAAAATTGTAATATCAAATAATTTAATTAACATTATATTGTCTTAAATACCAATATAACTAGATCCTAAATGATACTAGCTCCAAACAACAACAATATATAACTGGTAGATTTCTGTGGCACAGACTTGACTCTCGGTAGCTCATGATTATTAATATATAAATCGCTGAGGTTCCCCTACTGCAGTGTGTGTAAGTGAACGGAGGACAGGAACCCCGTGTATGAAGCAAACATGCTGACTGTAGAGGTGACAGTCAACTTTAGTATACATTATTTTGACAATAGGATTTCCATCCTTTTCCAGGTCTGGAAATTAGTCTTTTTAAAATCCATACTTTTCCACTTTCCAGACCTGCGCAAGAAACCTGAAATCATTATAAATAATTTAAGTCACATTTTTGTTGTTTATCTGTGCATAACCACTTTCTAGAATTATTAGCATGACATTCATGGAAGGTATTGACAAAAGAGCCTTATTACTTGGATTTCAGGAATGTTTTGCATTTAGTCGAGATCATGCTTGTACTAACCATTTCAGCTGCATAATGTGAACATGTTTTTTCTGCGCAAACTTGAGATGGCCAATAGAAAACATATGGGCAAACATTTAAGAGTATTATAAAGTGCATATAGCAACTGGTGTTTGTACATTGTTCTCAAAACACATAGCTGTTTTACTCTTCAGTTTTAAAAGGTGCTAAACTGGTTTTGATTAATAACGAAAAAAAAAATAAAACATTACATTCAGTGTTTACAGGGTTTTCTACATCAAATAGTTTCAATGGCAGCCCAACGCGGGACTATGGAGGTACAATTTATTTTATTTTTTTCTTAAATATAGAATACGAGTATGCATAGTAGCACAATATTTACATTTACATGCACTGTGATGCACACTGGATCTGATGATGCATGCGATTTTTACTTGTGTGAAAAGACAAAAACAAGTGTCCATTTATTCCCTTTCCCACCTTGAACAGTGACTGTGAAACTAGTTCAATTCTATACGATTTTGCCTGTGTTAAAAATGACATCGATCAATGAAACATTATAGAAAGATGTGGATTGATGGAAAAGCTTATTTGCATGTTTAACAATGAATAATGATGCAACAGAGCAAATAAATATAGACAGACATTATATGGCAACTAACGTGGAGGAGCTGGGTGTGAATAGTACTGCTGTATCTAGAAGTAGATACACAATAATGTGACTTACATTATTTACACTTTCAAATAAACAATTTAATGTTGAAACATGCACTCTGCTTTTGTGTCCTTTTCATTTAAATAAATAATAATAATAGTTTAGCAATGTGAGCTGCAACGAAAATGCCTGAACATTAGAGTGCTTTTGGCAATGTTTCCCGGTCATAAAAGCGAAATACAAAATGTATTAGACTATCTAATGTATATGATCTATTTAACTAAACAATATACTTTTCCACATTTCCAAACCACACTAAAATACAGACTGGCGGTCTGCGTTCGTAAACTTACCATTGGTCACGTATTTGTAGCACAGATTTCCATAGATCTGCACAGATATGCAGAATCCCAATCTGCGTAGAACTGCATGCAACCATTGTTAGCCAATCACAGACAAGAAATAACAAATCCCACACTCTGTCAATCTTCATTACAGCTTCACAGAGCACCAATCAACAGTACAATGCTTTAAAATAAGATATGTACCTTTTTTTTTTCTTTTACACTACCGAACGTTAGACTCACTTCTCATCCCTACTTTGGATAGTGGAAATTTGTTATTTTTCTAGTTAATATTGTTTTTGTATTCATATCTATAGCACATTATTATAATAAACATGCCTTACTACACATTTGTTGCCTAGATTTATCTTTCTACCAACATTTAGACCAAGCAGATAAGCTGGAATACAAATTCATCATTGCACACAAACTAAACATTCTGCTCTTGCTTTGTTATCACACTAAATAAGAATAAAGCTAAACTGACTTCCCTATGCATCAAAAAGTCACCAGAGGCGACTTGCGGGGGGGTTCATGCCGCCAAAACCCCCCTACAACAATCGGTGCCACCCCTGCAAACACAGAATCACGTAGGACACACTGGTATAATATTTAAGCAATATCACACGAGCAAGAGTGTGATATGGCCCTACATCAGCACTGCTGTGATTCGGTCGCAGGCACTTTTTTTGTGAATCTAACAAATAGATTCACAAAATGGGACACCATAGGAAAGGTATGAATACTTTATCAAAACACTGTATATATAATGCATTTAGGATGAATAATGTGAAGCAAAAACAATGTGAGGAACTTGATATCAGGACATTTGTTTGTTTAATCCCGTTTGCATGTAAGATGTTGTCTGAAACCCAAATTTACAAAATGTTAAGTGACATACTATAGTAGGATAAATGGTAATCCCTACTAACAAACACAAATTAGTGAAAATACATATATTCTGGAATTTAAAATAAAAGCAGTATAGTCTTACCTCCTGCTTCATTGCATAGTGCAGCACCACAGGTGGACCAATGATCCGATTGTCATGTTTGTAGAGGTAGGTATAGTCAGGATTCTTAAAATCCGTCAGCACAAACACCGTCTCGAATTCTGCGCTCTCCTCCTCTCCAAACTCTTTTACATTGTCAGTCCTTATATAAGGCACTTTAATTTCCTGAAAAGAAAAAGAAAACATCCTAAAACAGATAACTGGCAGCAAACAATGGTGAAGTACATCACAATGTTGTACAGAGTCAGATCAGACAGTGTTAAAGCATGTTGAGATGAACAAGGCAAATTCAACAAGGACCAGGGTTTGTTGCCAGCAGCTTAATAACCACAGAATCAAAACAGGCCAAGCATTTAACATGTATAACATTGCCATACAACTGAAATGCTTGCATTGGCTTTCTGCACAAATTGCACTTAAACATCAAAACAATCTTAAACTGTTGGTTTGTTATTCCCTGACTGGCTTAGTGCAGGGAGTCCCATTTCTCAACACTGTTCTGCAAATGGAGTTTCACCCCTACAATCCCTAATAAATTCCTTATTTCATCCACAAATTAATCCTCAAACCCCAGCTATATAAAGGAAAATGCAGGATATTGTTATTCAGTTCTTCTGATCAAAAATACAGTAATGTTAATACACAGGAACAATTCAATAAAAATTATAACTTCTGGAACACCACTTGAAATACCAAAACAAATATTATAAAGCGATTGTGATATAGTAAGACGAAGTAGGCTGTGTGATCACCAGGTGTAATACATACAAATATACTACTCAAAAAAATTAAGGGAACACTTACCATTGATTTCTGAACTTGGAGTGTTCCCTTAATTTTTTTGAGCAGTGTATATACATTTAAAATTAGTGAACAAACACAAGGTTATTGCACCAATCACCTTCAACCAGTCATGCAGGATGTCTAGGAATGGACTGAAGCATGCAAAGTATGATACTGTAAACATACCATATTGACAATAGATTTTATTAACTTTTCGCCAAACTCACTGCCGACTTCGCCTTCTTTAATCTTTACAACTGGGACCTCCATAATTTTTATTGCCTGTGAAAACGAATAAGCTATATATAAAAATAAAGATCTATACAATTTGTTCCCACACAGGTCTAAAAAAAAAAAAAAAAACGGGAACATTGTAATTGTTTATCCATAAAATTCAAACTCAGGAATATGTACAGCATTTTTAGTTTTGATTAATTGTACTAAGTATAAGACATTTCCGTTTAAATCAGAAATGGCAAAGCGTTTGACGAGCTGCATAAAACAACTCTGAAGTTTACCCAGTTTTCTACGAGAGTTGTGGAAGTTGAGGCTCAACCTCTCTTAAGTTGGCACCCCATGTGTTCAGAAAATATTAATATTAGTTTGAGCTGTGTTTGTGCCACAAAAATAGTTTGTGGCGGTATGGTACTTGAGATATTAAACATTTTATTCAATTAAAAGTGGTCTCTAAAAAAATAAGAAGTAAACAATAGTAATCATAGTACCTCAACACACTGAGCTCAAAAGGACAAGCTGCTGTATACAGTACTGAAATTATGTAACTAATGCATACTCGGCTGTTCATTTCATCCACAGAAGGCAAAGTATGTTTTACTTTTCATCCACAAAATTGATAAGCACGAAATAAGTGGGCTTTCATGGGACAAAATGTGAATTATGTTCAAGAAATTTGAATTGCATGCACGAAATGTGCATTTTGAGGTACAAAATACTCATTATGTGCACGACATTATAAATGACACAAACGGTGCCCCATAGTTTTGCGAGACCTCTACACATGTTCAGGCTAGTACAGTCTTTTAGTGCGACAAATGCACTTTCGTATGTCACCACATCGTTTCTCTGACCTGCTGCAGCGCCTACAGCCATACATTGTACGCATAAAGTTTACAAACGAGAAACGATTTGACCAATCGTGCTCGTTTGGTGTCCATTAATAACTAAGTGACCCAAGTATCCTATCCAGTATTTTTAAATGTTCCAAAATTTTCAGCTTCAACCACATTGCTGGGGAGTATGTTCCAGATTGTGACAATTCTCTGTGTGAAGATGTTTTCCAGTTTTCCATGTTGAATGCCTTGATTCCCAATTTCCATATGTGTCCCCTAGATGGCATACATTATATTTAAATAGATGCCCGGAGAAAACCCACACGGACACGGGGAGAACATGCAAACTCCACGCAGACAGCGTGGACGGGACTCAAACCCAGGACCCCGGAGCTGTGAGGCAGCAGCGCTAACCACCGTGCCGCCCTAGTTCTATTCTATAACCCTTTGAATAACCTGTGCTGCCAAGATTGTATCTGATGAGCCACCTATTTTAGTATCATCTGCAAATTTGACAAGTTTGCTATCTATCCCAGAGTTCAGATCATTAATATAGATTAGAAAAAGCAAAGGCCCAAATACTGATCCCTGTGCAACTTCACAAACAACCTCACTGCAGTTAGAAGCAACTCCTTTTATCAACACCCTCCATTTCCTATACATCAACCAGTTCATAATCCATCTACTTACATTTCCCTGAATGCTACAGCTTCCAATTTGAGGATCAGTCTTTGGTGTGGAACCTTATCAAAAGTTTTTTGAAAAGCTAAGTATATCATATGCTTTCACGTGATCCATAGCTGCAGTTGCATGTTCAAAAAATTCTAATCAATTAGTAAGACACGATCTACCTTGTCTAAACCCATGCTAAGAATATGGTTTTCATTAAGATGCTCCTCTATTTTCCAACTAATCATTTTTTCCAAGTAATGCAGGTGAGACTGATTTTTCAGTCATCAGTCATGAATCATCTCAAAGTTCCTCTTATCTGCAACTCCATAATTACGTTAAAGTGATTACACTTAATTAAATGCTAATGAAAAGTTAAGCAAGGAGTAATTCGGTATTTTATATTAAACACACTACATAACACTTGTTTAGATCCGTTTCAGCACTGTGAAAAAAGGAGTGTGATTACTAAATGGAAAGTAAGAAAACAGTTATATAAAATCAGATGTTTTTAGATGTACACATTAATTACACTTAATATCTCTGACACTGCCATTATTACATTACTTTTATTTTACTTTTCCATTATTTTTTTATAAACAGACAGACATTATGCTGCTGCATTCTAATGTAAAGCACATTCTTGCAAATTACAGAAAATATGTAGACTAAAACAAGATTATATAGCTATTTATTTCTGAAACTTTACTAATACATACCAGAAGTTCACATATCATTCAAATTGACCAAAAATTATTATCAGAAGTATGGTATCTGCTGACTTAAAGCAGTATAATTCTGTTCCCAATAGATACTACAACTGATAAGGCTTTGCTATCTATTTGAAATGTAATCACAGGGGATAAGTGATCTAAAAAGCAAATGATTAATAAATTAAATATTGAATCAAGATCCATTTCTTTTTTTACCTCTAATGCGTTAATAATTTCTTCATTGCTTCCTGCTTCTCCCACAAGAACCACTCTGGTTTCAACATGAGGCAAGACATCTATAAAGGAAATCAGAGGATTATTGCAGGCAGTTAAGATCAAAGAGAATGTGTACCAAAACTGCAGTAAAGTAGCAAGACCCCCAAAACAACTATCTACAACTAACAACAATATTTCAGTTATTCAACATTAGTATTTACAACTGAGTCAGTAGTACACATTTAGACCGTGTATAGCTCAGCTAATACACATTTCAAATTTGTTTTTTATATATCATATACATACATATACACACACACATTATAATGTGTATATATATTTGTATTATTATTATTTATGGTTTTAATCTAGTGGGTTCTCCAGCACTAGATAGATCCCAGAAACACTCTCAACATCTGGGAACTCTGACAGCAACACTCTACATTGCAGGATACAGGGAGCATGAAGAAATATGCGATACTTAAAAGTGTGGGAGGAGGAATTCCAATGGGCAATGTGTACAAACCTGAAAAAACACATTGAACTTTTACCGATGACTTCAGCACATCTTGTCTGCACTTGTTAGCTATTAGAACTGGGATGTATGACTTGTATTTTATATTAACTGTATACTTAGGCACTTTGTATTACTCTAGTCTCCTGTAAGTCACATTGGATAAGGGCCTCAATACCAGGAAATACATTAATAATCTTTCTTCATACAACAAACAGTGGGCTGAATGGAGTCACTCAGTACTTTTTGCATGACGTTAACTACTAAAACAGAAGTGTGGTCTAGACTTAAACCAAAAAAAGATTAAATGGTTACTCTGGTTAAGAAAGGAAATATTCAAAATAAAGCATATTTTCAGTTACCCCTTCCTTCCTCTGGCATTAAACCCAAGAACAGATGGTCCTTGGAGGTCTCTGCAAGTCTTGAGTCAAAAACTGAGGAGTCCACGAGCAGGCTCCTGGCAGTGCCCAGCATTAATGTACTGCTGTCAGCCATTGCAGGCAAACACCGGAACTCTGCTTATCCCTGCAAACCCATCACAAACATTGGACTGTCAGGCAAGTCTTTAGTGCCGAGTTGATAACCGAGTCATAGAAACAAAATAATTAAGCACACTTTAAAAAAAATCAGTAGATTAACAAGAAATTAAGTTTCAACTCTTTTAAAGAACACTTGCAGGTGGTTCACAGACCACAGAATTAAATTGGATAATTGAAGACTAGTGCTAAAATGTCTGTGAAATCAACACTTGCTGTCATAATGCTGTTCTTAGATATGTTAAAACATGTATTCTACTGCATGCCTCAGCAACACCACAATATTCGACCCCCTCTTACACACACACACACACACTTCTTTAATTTGCTACACTGGTACAGGAACAATTCCCAATGTAAAGAAAATGCCCATGTCCTTCCATCCAATGTGCACTCAGTAAGTTCGTCCTACTGGCAGAAACTGGCTTCTGGGCCATCGGGAGGGGAATAAAAGTGCTTTAAATAGAAAACGTTAAATCATAAATTGTTTTCTTTGCAAAAATAAAAAAATGCAACTGTTCAAAATATTAAAATTAGTTTTGAAGTTATTTTTCTAAATATATGTATCGAGGAGAAGTCATAATCCTTTAAACGCAAAAGTCTATATAGTAATATATGATCCTAAATCCCCAAACTCATTCGCCGTTATTCATTACTCTGGGCGTAACCAAACCGAAATCGTAGTAGTGTATACCAAGCTTTCAGAAATGTGCTATATATATATTAACCTACGTAGAAGTATACTAAAAATAAACAATGAATCCACACAATTAAATAAATTGCTAAAGCGAAGGTGTAATTTACGTGTACATAGCTAGCTATACACATCCCCAGTTAGTAGCTGGCAAACGTTTTAGATTTCAGTTTAAATTAAAAGTCAGCGCACCCTTATGGACACAGTCATCCCAAACTTAAATTTGTCCGTTCCTTCACAAATATGTGAACAATATGATTTACAACATAAAGAAACAAATGAATGCTCCGTTAACTCACCAAGTAAGAATCAACAGGATATCTGAGGCCTGTGAACCCACAGTCCAGCAATCGATAAGTAAACAATCCTGAACACGAAGTCGAATTAAATGAGAATTCACAATGGGAGATATAATCTAGTTTGGCTCTGATATGCCAAATTCTAAATGCATCTAAATTCACAGTTATCCTCGCCAAAAAACGCTTTAACCGTAAAGGGACATTCTTTCAATAAGGAAACCCGATTGATTCAGTCGAAATTCAAAATGCAAGTTACACACAAATCATTGCGCTGATTGGACGACAATTCGAGACTTCCGGAAATAACACAAGTGTAATCTCATTGGCTAACCCGTTTCAAACTGTGTGAATTGTGAGAAACGCTGGTGTCTGTGGAGTTCTAAATTATTGTGGCAGTACGGGGTCTTCAACTTTAATTAAAACTTGACTAGTTATTTGTTTAATTGATACAACTTAGCATGTTGTTCAGATCGTATCCCATAGTTGCCATTTTAAAGGTCAATAACCTCTACAGTTCTGAGTATCTCCAGTACTTAAATGCCATAACAGAATTAGTTTGAAACCGTTAAGATGAAAAGGTTTAATTCCAGATCCTTGAGTATATACTTGAGTGTTCTCTTTAGTGGTATGATTTAAACCCGATTTCAGATGTTTTTTATTATTATTGTTTTGCTAATTAAAAACCCATTATTTAATAATGGGTATCTAATTGCTGCAGCCTTTTGAATCCCCCAATACAAAATACATTTTCCATCTGTATGTAATGTAAGGATACAACTCAAACGTATAAAATTGCTTTGGCGTGGGTATTTTTTTGTTATCTTGAAACATTTTCTTTTTTTTACATAATGTATATACACACACACACACACACATATATAAATATATATAAATATATATAATATATATATATATATATATATATATATATATATATATATATATATATATATATACACATACATACACATACATATATATATATAATGTGGGTGAAACTTTTGAACAAGAGATCTGGAGGTTTAGCGGTAGGAGTGTGTTACAGGCCACCAAACTCAGATATTCAGAAAGATGCTGCATTGTACAGTGTAATCAGCACTGCATGTAGCAAGGATGTGGCTGTTATAATGGGGGATTTCAATGTCCCAAACTGGAAAGACCAGTGGGGACTACAGAAGCAGAAATAGAAATGGTTGAGATGGTAAATGACTGCTTTCTAACTCAATTTGTCAGGGAACCAACAAGAGAGAGTGCATGTATTGACTTGATCTTTTCAAATGACCAAGATAGTCAGGGGGACAGTAGTTAGAGAACCAATGGCAAATTGTGATCACAATATGGTTAGCTTAGAGGCATTCTTTCAAAAAACAAGGTCCAAGTCTAAAACAATGGTCTACAATTTTAGAAAAGCAAACCTTGAAGGTATGAGGCGGCACTTAGAAGAGGTAGACTGGAGCACATTGGATACAGAATCAGTTGAAAATGGATGGGTATATTTTAAGAATATACTACTTGAGGCTCAGGAGCAATTTGTACCAAAACTTAGCAAATTGAGGACCAAAAAACACTGGCCAAAATGGTTTAATAGAGGTATGCAAAAAAATATCAAGAGAAAGAAAATGTTGTATAGCACATACATAAGGGATGGTGACAAAACAAAATACGTAGAATATGTTGAGCTGCAAAGAGATCTTAAGAAAGGGATCAGGAAAGCAAAGAGGGAAATGGAAAGAAACATAGCTCTTGGAGCTAAAACCAATGCAAAGAGCTTTTTTCAATATTACAACAGCAAGCGGTCAATAAAGGAGGAAGTGAAACAGATAACAGATGACATGCCACAGGTTGACAATCAGTCCAGTCAAACCCGAAGAAAGATCAGGATAAATGAGGAGGAGGTACTAAAGGGACTAGCAGAATTAAAAACAAACAAATCACCTGGGCCAGATGGGATATTTCCAACAGTACTTAAAGAAAATAGGGAAATTATTTATAGGCCGCTAACTATTCCAAATGACACTTAGAACAGGGGATGTGCCAACTGACTGGAAGACGGCAAATGTCATACCAATCCACAAGAAAGGGGACAAAGCTGAGCCAGGAAATTACAGACCAATCAGTCTCACCTGCATCACTTGTAAAATGTTGGAAAAAATGATTAGACAGAAAATAGAGGAGCATCTTAATGAAAATCATATTCTTGGAGATAGTCAGCATGGGTTTAGACGAGGCAGATCATGTCTTACTAATTTATTCGAATTTTTTGAACATGCAACTGCAGCTGTAGATCAGATGAAAGCATATTATATGATATACTTAGATTTCGAAAAAGCTTTTGATAAGGTTCCACACCAAAGACTGATCCTCAAATTGGAAGCTGTAGGCATTCAGGGTAATGTAAGTAGATGGATTATGAACTGTTTGATGTCTAGGAAACGGATGGTGTCGATTAGAGGAGTCGCTTCTAACTGGAGTGAGGTTGTTAGTGGAGTTCCACAGGGATCAGTACTAGGGCCTTTGCTTTTTCTAATCTATATTAATGATCTGCAGTCTGGGTTAGTTAGCAATATTGTCAAATTTGCAGATGATACTAAAATAGGTGGCTCAGCAGATACAATCTTGGCGGCACAGGTTATTCAGAGGGACTTGGATAATATTCAGTTGTGGGCCGACACCTGGCAGATGAAATTCAATGTGGACAAGTGCAAGGTAATACATGCAGGTAACAGAAATGTCCACTATACTAACACTATGGGAGGTACAGATCTAGATGAAGTAATGCATGAGAAAGACCTAGGAGTCTATGTGGACTCCTCACTTTCTCCATCCAAGCAATGTGGGGAAGCAATAAAAAAAGACAAACAGAATGCTAGGATATATTGTCAAAAGTGTAGAATTTAAAACAAGGGAAATAATGTTAAGACTGTACAATGCGCTAGTTAGACCTCATCTGGAATACTGTGTGCAGTTCTGGGCTCCACACTTCAAGAAGGATATTGCTGCTCTAGAGGCAGTTCAGAGGAGAGCAACCAGACTCATTCCAGGTCTGAAGGGAAAGGCCTACTTGGAGAGACTGAGGGAACTGAACCTTTTCACCCTGGAACAGAGGAGACTACGTGGGGACTTGATCCAAGTCTTCAAAATCATGAAAGGCATCGACCACATCAAACCAGAGGAGCTTTTCCAGATCAGCAGGGACACACGCACCCAGGGACACAAATGGAAATTGGGCTTCAAGGCATTCAAAATGGAAAACAGGAGACACTTCTTTACACAGAGAGTAGTCACAATCTGGAATAAACTACCCAGCGATGTGGTAGAAGCTGAAAGTTTGGGAACATTTAAAAATAGACTGGATAGGATCCTTGGATCACTTAGATATTAATGGACACCAAATGAGCACGATGGGTCGAATGGCCTCCTCTCGTTTGTAAACTTTCTTATGTTCTTAGTGTGTGTTTGTGTGTGTGTGTGTGTGGGGGGGGTTTGAAGCGGGTCATTACAGTTTTGAAAATGTTGTAATATATATTAATGCAGGTCTCTTTAATTACACAGAAACTATCAAAAGACCCGTGATTAATGTCTCTGAGGATCGGCCGAGAGAAGTGGTCACCCCTAGACGGGCTGTCTGCCGACCAGGTAAGAACTAAACCCTCCGAGGTTGTTTGTATCACGTATCTGTAAGATGTTTCATTTCAGTTTTGTTAATTTAAAAACTCATCCTTTTTAACAGTATTAAGAAACGTGGTTCAAGACAAAGAAATGCCTTCCATATCGAGGGCTTGTTTAGTTTTACCTTCGAGAACCGTAACCTTTCAAGAGTCTGAGAGGCCATCAGCCCCGGTATCCGATAGCTGTGGGTATATGTCTGCAGCCTGTAAATAAGAGGTTAAAGCTTTTTATAAAGCAGCTTGGCTAAAGGTTAAACATGTCTCTTACCTTCACAGCTGTGCAAAAAGCTAAACCAGCCGAAAAACATAAGAAACGATTATTCTGTGGGGGTAAGTAATGCCTTTCAAACTTTAAAGGGATTTGTTTGCCCCACTGAGGGTTGATGGTTAATGTTTAGGGGGTGTGAACCTGTTTCGTGTAAAGCGGGGGGTTCTGGGAAAGACCTGAGAAGTCCGGACAGGCCTGGGCATGTTTCTGGAAAACGTGTTTTGAAATGACCGATTGCCCGACGGTCTGGTTAGGAAGTTAAGCTGACCGAAAGGGTTTAGTAAGTTGTTTGGCATATCTACTGCTATTATACTTCTGTTTTAAAGTGGTTGTTGTAAAAGGATTGATTGTGTTCATTGTATTTAATATTTAAATAGATTGTGAAAACACTCCAGGGTCAGGAAGCGTTTACACTTGGAAGGTTAGTTTAAAAATGAAATGTTGCTGTATGTATATAAAGGGGTTTTATTAATATTAGAAACCTTTAAGAAACAACTTATTTACAGCGGCTTCTCTGTTATACATTTATTATAAGGTTTTAGATTTTATTAAGTCCTTATAAATATAGTGTCTGTAAATAATAAGGCTGTGTAGTGAGTGTCTAAGGCTATTTTCAAAGGTCTAAAAAGCAAAAGGTTTTTCATGTCCTGATCAGGTTGTTTAAAGTTTGATTTCTGTCACTGTTTAAAGATGTATATGGGATACATTTTTTTTATTCACCCCAAGACCCTTGGGATAGTCATCTGGTGGATGAGCTTTTGCGGATGATTACTCCGTCTAAGTGGGATCGCACCTCTTCACCGGCGAGACCGCCGAGAGGATCCCCCAGGGGTAATTCAACACCCCAGATTCATCTTGCCTCATTGTCGGCCGGAACAAATACAACCACCCAACAACCTCAGGGGTCACCGTTAGACGGGGCTGATACACCCCCCAACACCGGTCCGGTTTCAACATTGTTCACCCCGCCCCGTTTCTTGGCTACAGAAACGCGGAGCAGTACCCCGCGCTTGATCAGGGTATCAAGGCCTGCTTGGTCTCCGGCCGTGAGTATACGCTCGCTTCCAGCCTCCGTCGACCAAGATTTACTGGATCGTCCATCCTTTGAAGTCAAGCCAGGCCAACAGTCCCTGGAGCTACCCCCTGAAGGTCTGCGTGAGTTGCTACATGCTTTGTTACAAAATCAAAGACTTGTGTTAGTGGGGCAAAACCTGGTGATAGAGCCAAAACACAATTATTAACACCCTTACTAACGCCTTGTACCATAATTCATGTTTTAATAGCCACAAAACGCCTTGCTATTGTGGGTTGTTGGAAAAATAAAAAAATAATAAATAAAAAAATGTCTGGACTTGGTAAATTAACTCACAACCTAAAGGATTATGAACAAGCTAGGGCCCCAAAAAGAGAGAGAACATCCTCGGCCCTGTTGAGAACTCCTCAGACGTTCCAATGAACCTGGAACTATTACAAATTGTAAATGATTTAAATAACCGCCCACTACCCCCGATAGAATTAAACCCTCCGAGCCAACGTGAATTAACAGACTTACTGTTGAACCCCGACCTGTTACAAATGGTCAATGATCTAAATAACCACCCCCCACCTGTTGCGTCTATAGAGGTTCTCCCCCTAGTTCACCCCGATTTGCTTGAAATGGTGGAGGCTTTGGAGGAGCTACCCCGACCAAATTCTGTCCCTGTTATAAATGATTTGAGTCAATTAGAACACAGGATGTCGGCAGAAGCCGCCGTCTCTGTAGAGGAGGATCTTGACATTAAACGGTTGGATATCTTTTGAAGGGCTTTTACAGGCTATAAATGAGACTCCTCAAAAGGGGGGTTTTGTGGATGTCGGTGGTGGTGGTGGTGTTCGGGATGTGGAGGGTTCTGATACTGATAAGGCTGAGGAGGACATGCTCTTTGAGAATGCAGGGGGTGACGGTTTTGTTCAAAATGATGTGTCCAAGAGTTCCAGTGAGCCCATGATTATAGATAGACCTGCCTATAACAATTTTGAAATGATTCAGTGTTTTAATTTTGCAGAACTTTTAAATTGTGACAATTATGTGGAAATATTTGTCAACATACACTGGGCCTTGAAAAACATGCTTGAACGGGTTGCTGAAAGGGTCAGACCTCGAGATGTTGTGCAGTTAGAACTGAGAGGGGATGATTTGTTTGGCAACCTATCTGTAATGCTGAGTGGGGATAAGTAATGCGGCCATCTTAGCCAATGAAAGTCTGTCTCTGGTAATGAATGTGGTTCGTAACCCTGAGGGCGGGGCGCTTAGACTGTCGAAATGTTTGAAGAATGACATAATTAGGACCAAGCTCAGACAATTTGTGGTGAGTTCCAGTGGGGACAATAAGCTCTGTTTCGCAAACAGTTTAATAAAACTACTCACCCCCGACATGCCAGAACCCCAAGCTCTGCAAGAGGCTTTAATGCTTCATCAGAGCACCGGCTTAAAATCTCAAAAGATGGTGGCCTTTTCAGACATTACCAAGTTTGAGGAGCTGTTGTCTTTAAAAATTGTAGTGTGGTTGTGAGATAAAGGAAGTATTTGTGAAATTTCAGACACACATCCTGAAACCCATACATAGACCCTGTTTCTCTTCCTAAGTGATAGTCATTACTTTGGAATAAAGCGTTTGACGGCTTTTTTTAGTTGTTCGTACGTTTGTCCTTGGTGTTATAAGGCATTCAATTATAAGCTTAAGTACCGATGTGATGGTTACTGTAACGTCTGTTTCAATCCGCAATGTCGTAAGGGTTTGGTATCCACCATCTGCTGTAAAGATTGCTTAAGGATTTGTCTCTCGGCGTTGTTTTTTCGAACATAAGGTCCAGAGGGCAGATGTTGAGGGGGTTAAAATACGGAGTTACTGCGATCAAACTAAATATTGCACGCAGTTTTGCCTCCAGTACTGTTTTCATGAGGTTAAACCACACACATGTCTGGAGCCGAGATGCAGGATCTGTAATGATTTAACCCCGGGGTCCGAGCACCCCGGTTATTCAGCCGGTTAAAAAGGAGCCGCCGCACAACTGGTATGTCTTTTTTGATTTTAAATGTTGGCAAGAAAACGGGGTCCACGTTGCTAATTATATCCACTGTATAGATATGTTGGATCGTGAGTGGTCGGCCAGCGGTGAGAGTTGTGTCAGGGATTTCTTTACACGGTATCGCGGTCCAAAATACCACAATTACACATTTATTGCACACAATGCTAAGGGTTATGATTCTTACATTTTTGATGAAGTATCTGGTGGAAAACGGGGTGACCCCTAAAATAATAGCTCAGGGTAGCAAGATCATGCATTTCACAGACGAAGCTTTCAACCAACGTTACATAGACTCGTTACATTTCCTCCCCATGAAATTGAGCGCTTTGTCTAAAGCTCTGGGTTTTGAGGCGCAGAAGAAAGGCTGGCTCTGTCATTTTTTCAATACGAAGGACACTCAAAATTATCGAGGGGCCTACCCGCCCACCTCTTATTACGGGGTTGATACTGTGATGTCTCATGGGAGGGCAGAATTCTTTAAATGGTACAATATGGTTAAGGGAGGTGTTTTTGATTTCAGAGAAGAGATGGCCGCCTATTGTAAAAATGATGTGGTGATCCTTAAAGAAGCCTGCGTGCGTTTCCGTGCCGAGGTTATCAACACCTCAGGTCTCGACCCTTTGCAAAGCGTGACCATAGCGTCTCTCTGCATGAAAATGTATCGGGCCAATTTCTTGCAGAAAAACACTATAGTAGTCACCACTTCTGACAACTATCGCGCTAGACAAAATAACTTTTCGACTGTCTCCATACAGTGGCTGGAATACCTGAGTGTCAGGGATAACGCATCTTCATCACGCATGCTTTAAATCAAGGGGAAGTCAAAATGGGGCCTTACTACTTAGACGGTTTTAGCGATGTGTCCGGGATGCGTACCGCTTATGAGTTTGCTGGCTGTATTTATCATGGCTGTCCACAGTGCTTCGACCCAAACACCTTTAACCCGGTAACACAAAAACTCTGTGGTGATATGTACTATGATTTCCAGGAACTAATTGAAACTTAAAAAAAACACCTATGGTTTGAACGTACTGGTGATTTGGGAACACGAGTGGACGGCCCTGAAGCAGCAGGATGCAGGGGTACAGCGGTTTATGGAAACCTTTGACTTTCCAGAGCATCTAGAGCCCCGGGATGCGTTATTTGGGGGTCGTACCAATGCCATCTGTTTACATTATGAGGTAAAGGAGGGGGAGAGAGTAGATTACTATAATTTCACTAGTCTGTACCCTTTTGTCAACAAGACCAAAATTTACCCGGTGGGTCATCCAACCATCATTTATCATGACTTTCTCGAACTCGGTCATTACTTTGGTTTGATCAAGGTCACCATGTACCCTCCTCGCGAGCTTTTCTTACCTGTGTTGCCTTATAGGTGCTCGGGGAAAATTGATGTTCCCTCTGTGTAGAACATGTGTGGAAACTGAAAATCAGACTACCTCTTGTCTGTACAGCGATGAAGAGAGAGCGCTGATGTCTGGTGTAGCATTGAGCTTGACAAGGTGGTGGAGAAAGGTTACATATTTGGTAAGGTGTATGAGGTCTGGCATTTTTCTGAAAAATCTGATACTCTTTTTGCTGATTACATTATGACCCATCTGAAAGGGAAACGGGAGGCATCGGGCTATCCCTCTTGGTGTGTTGACGACGAAGACATAGAGCATTACGTTCAGCAATATTTTGAAAAGGAAGGGATCCGTCTAGAACCAGGGAACATAACTGTAAACCCCGCCAAGAGACAATTGTCCAAACTGATTTTAAACAGTCTGTGGGGCAAGTTTGGGGAAAGAAATAACCGTCTAAACACAACCTTGATTAAAACCCCTGAACAGTTTATAGAATGTATGTTTTCCAAAGAACATGCTGTATCACACTTTCAATTCTTAAATGACCACGTGGCACAGGTCCAGTGGAGGGCCCCTAAAGATTTCCCCACCAAACAGGGTAACGTTAATGTTTTCATAGCATTTTTTACTACGGCTTACTCCCGGCTTGAACTGTACAACTTAATGGATCAGCTGCAGGAACGCATGCTCTGTCATGATACTGACTCTGTAATCTTTGTCACCAGACCAGGGGATTGGGTCCCTCCCCTCGGGGACTACCTTGGGGAGTTAATGAGCAAACTAGATCCTCAGGACCACATAATGGAGTTTGTTTCAGGGGGTCCTAAGACTTGCGCATACAGAACGGCGGCACATGTATGAAAGTTAAGGGTTTCACTCTGAACCATTGTAACAACAAGCTCATTAACATCAAGTCTCTGACGACTCTGGTACAAAGTTTTGTAACCGAGAAAGACGTGCCTCCTCGTGAGATTACTGCCGGAAATCAGATCTATAGCAAAAAAAAGAGGTACACGTTGGAAAATAGATCACTAAACAAACGGTTCAGGGTGGTGTACAATAAAAGAGTGATGAAGACTGATTAGAACACTCTGCCTTATGGATATTAGCGGTGGTTTTGATAAGACTTCAACACCCTTTCTCCTGTATTATAGCGGGTCCCTCCAATTCGAGTAAGAGCTATCTTATAAAGAGCATCATAGAAGATGTGGAAGCAACTGTGTCCCAAGCTCTCGACAACATAGTGTGGTGTTACTCTTGCTGGCAACCGCTCTACGATGATTTGGCTTCGAAAAAAAATAAAAAAAAAAATCTGAAATTTGTGCAGGGTCTCCCCACCTTGTTGTGTGACGATGACTTGTTCCCGCCAGGTCAGACTAATCCTTGATGACCTGATGGAGCAGGCTGGTGACAATAGTGAAATGGAAAAAGCCTCCACAAAGTATTTATTTAGCTCAAAATTTAAGGTAAAGGTAAAAAAAGCAGGACTATTAATTTAAACGCCAATTATATCATTCTTTTTAAAAACCCCAGAGATAAACTACAGGTCACCGTCTTGGCTCGTCAAATGTACGCTAACCAGACCAAGTTCTTTTTGGAGGCATTTGAGGACGCGACCAAAAAACCAGACGGGTACTTGCTTGCGGACTTAAAAGCACAAACCCCGGAAGACTTCTGCCTCAGAACAGGTTTGTGCCCACGCGATTGGCCGGCAGTGTATGTGCTAAAGAAAAGGAAATAAATAAGAATGTCTGTTCGGATTAAAAGAAATCTTCCGCTTTGGCAAATGTTATTTGAGGGGCGCCCGCGCCATAGGAAAGCTGTGCTGGCAGCGGCCCCCTCGGATATGATCGAGACCCTGTGTGAAATAGCTTTAAACATCTTACACGGTAATATACCCCTAACCCCTTCTCAACATTCTAAACTCAAAAAACAAAAAGCTGTTATCAAGATCATCGCTAATAAGAAATATTCTATTAAAAGAAAAAAGAAGATTAATTAAACCGGGGGTTTTATTGGCCTGCTCTTGAGCATAGCCGTGCCTTTCCTAACCAGTCTTCTGGCTTCAAGAGTGGGTTAATAATGGAATATGCTCCAAAAATGTTTTTGATCCCGCAGGAGCAGCTTGAGAAACTGAGAAAAATGTTATCGGGCCAGAGCCCATTAGACAAATGGCCGAAAACAACCTGGACTCTGAAATGAAAGCTATATTGGCCAGGGCCGATTTAAATCAGTATTCCAAAGCCCAGTTGTATAGCAACACGTTACAGCACTACCTCTGTCTGGTTAGGCAGGGTGAAAAAGATCACAACACTTTAACTTTAACCATGGCCTCTCAAGAAAATGGTTCTGGGGCTGATGCGGGTGCTACAGTTGATAAAGATGTTGTTGCAGTGACCAACCCTGTTGAGAGTTCAGAGGGAGATGTTGTAACTGATGTTTTGAGAAGCATGCCTGCCAGAAGCAAAAGACATGTGGAATATATCCTGCACAAAATGGTTCAGAAACCGCGGGTAACAGCTTGGAATGAACAGGGTGAATTTGTTTTTAAAGGACAACTGATCAAAGGTTCACACGTTTGATTTGTTGAAGAGCGTCACTGGCACTAATAAGGTACCAGCTAGTCGCCGACCTGTAGGTTGGAATGCTGTCCTATAGGTGATGTCCTGTCTGAACATGCCCCAATCAACAGTTCCTAACAAGGAAACGCGACAAAAAATCCGTCTGTGTAAAGAGGGGGAGACTGATGTGACTGCTAAAACTCTGACATCCCATTACTCTGACCGTGCTGAGTGACTATCCTCAGGATCTAGCACCGTTGGGAAGCTTATTAATCTCATGTTTTTATTTAAACCCCTGTAAATGATGACCCGACAAACTAATGTATTTTTTATTTATTTTATTTTTATGTTGTACATTTATTTATAACATAACCCATGCTTTGTATAAGAATTGTTAAATAAAAGCAAAACTAATGATTCAAAGGCTGTTTTCATTATTTCTTCGCCTTAACACATATGACATCTTTTAAAATCCTCACAAGAACACCCCATCTGTATACATGGTTGGCTAGGTCCATAAGTAAATGTGTTATAAGGGGTGGTCCACAGTGTCCTGACAAACTCTGCCACTTTTTTATCATTTTGTTCTAAATCCTCGCTGTACTGGGCCATAATATCTGGGTATGGCCTTCCTTTAGATCTATGATCACAAGTGAAGGTCCGCAGGCTTTGTACTTGATGACCGCTGTAAATGGTTTGTTGACAGTTGTTGAGCAGAAAGCTATTGATCCTCCGAGGGAAAGGTCTGAAATCCGGGGGGTTTCCAAAACGTTTCTTCTCTGGTTCATCTCAATAATGTTGTCAAAAAACGCGTACACTATCATATTTACAGTGCGGGGTAGAGGCTGCTTGAAACACATCTCCAAAAGCATATTGCCCGTCTTCACCAGCGAAAAATGTTGTCCACACTCTTCGTCAGGGGTCAGGTTGAAGCCGTACAGCGTGTAACCACTGCAGTATTCCCGGCGATCGATCATCAGAGGTTGATCCTTGAGATGGCGACCCGTAGCCAATACTAGACTGTAATATTCCCGAACAGCATTGCCGTTTTCAAAGTCAGGTTGAAAAGGTCTGGATGGAACCTGCATCCCATCGACGTACAACGCTATAAATTCAGCATTATAATGTTTAAAGTTAAAGGGATTCTTGTTGTAAACCCCGGTAAATGCATCATTATCCACGAGCCCAATAATAACCTGTTTTGGGAGCTGTCCTAGAAACAGATTTTCCTGGTTCATCACCTGCGTCCCTGCAGGGATACTGTGGACTTTCATATAGACTCTTTCGATCGGGTACTTGGCGTTTGCGTCATTAATGCCTGCGCATGTCCTAGTTTAACCGCCGGAGAGACAGACACTTTTTTTCACAAACAGGCCGCTGTTTTTTGCAAACCCTGATTGAGTCCCTCTGGATCCTTGTCGTCCATAGCTTCCGCGGTGTCTTTGAAGAAAAGGCCGTGGCTGAACTGCTTGCTTAGGGTCTCCTCACTATAATTAAGGATACACTCCATCATGGCTCTATAGGTGTAAGTATTGCTGCTTTGACTAATGAGTCAAATCACAGGTCACATCCACCTGCGAAAAACATTGTGGCCACCGGGTAATTGATGACCCCAATGTTGGTCATCTTCTCGATTGCATCGCCATCTTCATCAGCCACTTTACAGTTCATTAAAATAACTGTGTTATTGCCTGCTATGAAAAACTCCAGAGGGGCCGTGTCTGAAACTGATGAAAGAGGTGGAATCTCTACATATATGCTCTTATCTATACTCGTTTGGGTGTATGGAACTGTAAACAGATCCAGTTCTGATTTGACGCATTCATCCGATAGACTATGGACAAAAGACGTGTTTAAAAGATGTATCCTGAGGCTCTATTTGTCTTTCTTTGAGATTCTTTTTGCAGGTTTTTTCTTGTGCTGCTTCCTTCTCCGAGTGTTTCCACGATATGTTGGAGAATGAGCGATTCTTCGTTTTTTGTTAGCCGGGGATCTTCGTCGCCCTGGCGGACGCCTGCTGTTTCTTCTTTTACCCCCGCTCCTCGCCATTACCATGAGACCCGAACCCTCCTGATGCTCATGGCTAGCTGCCCGGTTCATAACATTGGTGAACACGTCACTAACAATGTTTTCAAGTGGGGTCTAGCTATAGTAAAGCCTCTCTTGAGCAGGGGTACGGCCATTCTAAAGAGACCACGAAAGAGCCCGCCTAGACCGGCCCCATACATTGTTGGGGCACCTACAAAACCAGGCAAGCCATTCCCTGCTTGCATCTTGTAATAATCCACATAGGCGCTAGGATCGACATATCCCCTCGAGGTATCCATTTTAATAATGTATACACTGTTTCAGGGGTCGAAAATGTAGTTTGACAATAACTTTACCGAAGCAGAAGGGCACGTTGATATTCTGATCCGATTTTACTTTGATCGTGATGTTGTCAAAGTGGGTCTTTGAGACCGGTACGTAGTGTGGCTTGTCATAAGTAATTGTGACCATGTCATTGCTTTTACCTTTAATAAGTAAATTTCTCAAAAGGGGGACATAACTATCCCCGACCCTCTGGTGGGCTATGATATCCGTTTACACATTAAGAGTGTAAAAGCAGCCCTGATGTCGGCCAGGAAGGGGGCCACCATTTCTGAGAACATGCTCTCTGGGTCAGAATAGAACCCTAATATACGGCCCAGGTGGCCGCTGGTTTGAATGCTTACACCCGGTTTTGACACCTTGTACACTCTGTTTTTAATAGGGTTGTAATATAGCTTGAGGTCGGGGGGGGCCTTCTGAGAACTGTTTATTCATCTCATCTAATATTTTATCCACGTTGTCATAATAACCTCCTTGTATCGTGAATGTCCATTGACTCTTTTTAACATCATCAAAAATTGAGAAGGTGGCATCCTTATCTTGTAAAATAGACTAAGTGTAAGGATACTGTATTTCTGCCAACCCCACTTCCCACAAGCCCCTTAGATTTATAGATTTTCCAAATTGCACCGTGTAACTGGATATTTCATTTTTAGGATATATATCGAGAGAGGCGTTACGGGGTAGAGTCACGTAGAAGCTGCCTGATTCCATCTTGAGTATCGAAAGTAATGCCCCCACCACACTCGCGGTCATATTGTTATAAGGATTGAATATCGCAAACCTGTTGCTCCGGGACCCAACTATTGAACTTTTCAGGCCATCCTCGCCTTTTCACCAACACATTTTTTCCGGTTCTGGGTTTTTTCAGCTAATATCTTTTCAACTCTGTATACTCTGTCTTTACCCACAATAATTTTGTGTAACTCGGCCTCGTAAAATGTTCCTTCTATATCCTCACCGTCATAGTCTTTTAACCAGTACACGGGGGGGGTCTCTAGCCAACTGCTCGGTAACTGTAAAATATTCGTCAGAAAAATAACCTTTGGCAAAAGGACTCCGCAGCTTTGAAACGCGCACCACATCACTGATGTTGAACTTATAAGTACTTTTTCCCTTCTTAATAAATGGTCCGTATACATTTTTATAGACCTTAAAAGAATTACTCTTATCAACATCTATAGGCTTCATTTTAATACTGGTGTGATACCCTTGGTTGTAAGCCTCGATAAAATCCTGAACTTTATCAAAATACCGCTGTAAAATATCTCCACATTTTGGTCTTTATGGTGCGGTTAAACTTCTCCACCACCAATGCCTTAAGCTCATTACCGGTGGTGAAATGATGTATTTTGTGTCTCTTCAGTAGATTCTGAAATTCTCTGTTGAGAAACTCTTTTCCTTTATCAGTCTGCAGTGTTTTAGGACACCGGCCCTGGCCCAATATATCCTCAAAGGCCCTTGTCACCACCCTACCTGTTTTGTTGTGTAGAATGCGAGCCCGGCATATTTCGATAACACGTCAATACACGTTAACATAAATTTGTGACCATTGTTATGTTTTGATAAATTTGACATATCGACTAGATCCATTTGCCATTGTGAGTCTGTCAGTCGCATATACGCAGTTTCTGTTAAAGTTAATCCTGAGAGGTTTATGTAAGGTATAGGCGTCTTGTTCCCTTAGCCATTCTGAAACAACCACATCATTAGCCTTCACCCCTGCCTCTGCGAGTCCTCTTTGAAAACCCTTCTTAACCGCCAAACCCCCGATCTTGGCCGGGTTGTAGTACAGTTCCTGCATTTGGGGAGCTTGCTGAGTCATGCTCAAAGTTTTTATACAAGGTTTTTTATTCAACTTCAGGAGAGCAGATACCCCTTTTTAGACATTTGAGAAAAGTATAACATACACAACAACATACAGACAAAAATAAATCAGATGATTGGTTACTTGATCTATATCAACAAAGACCTGCTTCTTTATCTTACAGGCACACACCTCAGTTACATAAGTAAATATAACAACAATATGGGCTATTTTAAAAGTAAACAGAGGTGTATTAAACATGCTCAGTAAAAGGTCATACAGATGTTGATGAAATGGCCTAATATCATTCTTGGCCCCCTTGAGCGCTTCATCCCAGTGTTCGTAGCCCCCAGTCTTTGTTACGGCAACCATTAACTTTTCCAGGTTTGAAAGTTGGTCCTCACCGATGGTTAAATCTGTAGAGAAAAGGCTCGTGTTGGCTACTTTTTTGTCAAGCACATGGTGTAATAGAGCTCTCAGGTTATCCACAGAATGTTGATGGCAGAACCAGTTGCAGAAGCAGTCCAGAACATTCCCCATATTCAAAGTCCCTTAGTTCAGGTCAGAGTCTAAATTGGTGGCGTAGATGTCGGATTCTTCGTTGCCATTCTCAGCTTTAACTTCTTTATGGAAGAAATACGCTTTTAGCTTGCCAGCGGTTTTTCTACTCAGCTCATCCAGGTCGTTGAACAGCTGATCAAGTTTCTCTTTTATAAACGACTCCTTTTTCAGCTCCAGCAAAATTTCATCTATGATTTTCTGGACTTGCCCGGGGGTGGCATGTAGGTGGGAGTAAGACAGCGCCTTGATTAGCGCAGGTTTCAGCCACGGTTTGTTCAGTCTTCTGTAAAACACGTCGAAATAGAACTGGAAATAGTATCGGTAAGGACATGAATTGCAGTTGAGCACATCAAACTTTACTGAATAAAGATATTGCAATAATATCCAAATCAAGCTTCTCTCAGCTTGATATGCTCCTAGACTATACTTAAGTCAATCTCTGTCATAGCTGAAGAGTTTACTTGTATGTTTCAAAGAAAACATTACAATTCAGTCAAACTTATGGGCAATCTCTGTCATAGGTGATTAATTTACTTGTATCTTTGGAAAAAAAAATTACAGTTCAGTCAAACTCTTGAAACCAGGTCAGATCTGACCTAAAACAACAAGAAATGTAAAATTGCATTTGTAAGCACATGTTATGCAGTTGAGCACATCTAACTTGACAGAATGAAGATATTTCTAAACTATCCAAATCAAGTTTCTGTCAGCCTCCTATGCTCCCGCACTATACTTAAGGGCAATGTCGGTCATAGGTGAAGACCTTACATGTGTATTTGCATGAAAACATTACAATACAAGAATCCTTAAAACAAAGTCAATTCTCAGCTGAATCCACAAGAAATGGTGTAAAATTGCATTTGGAAGCATATTAAATGCAGTTGAGCACATCTAACTTTACACAATGATGATATTACAATATCAACCAAATCAAGCTTTTGTCAGCCTCATATGCTCCCACACTATACTTAAGGGCAATGCCGGTCATAGGTGAAGACCTTACAGGTGTCTTTCCTTGAAAACATAACAAAACAAGAATCCTTGAAACAAAGTCAATTCTCAGCTGAATCCACAAGAAATGGTGTAAAATTGCATTTGGAAGCATTTTAAATGCAGTTGAGCACATCTAACTTTACACAATGAAGATATTACAATATCAACCAAATCAAGCTTTTGTCAGCCTCATATGCTCCCGCACTTTACTTAAGGGCAATGTCAGTCCTAGGTGAAGAACTTACATGTGTATTTGCATGAGAACATTACATTCAATAAACCCTTGAAACCAAGTCAATTCTGAGCTGAAACCACAAGAAATGTTGTAAAATTGCATTTGTAAGCTTATGTAATGCAGTTGAGCACATCTAACTTCACAGAATGAAGATATAGCAATACCATCCAAGTCAAGCTTCTCTCAGCTTGATATGCTCCTACACTGTACTTAAGTCAATCTCTGTCATAGCTGAAGAGTTTACTTGTATGTTTCCAGGAAAACATTACAATTCAGTCAAACTTATGGGCAATGTCTGTCACAGGTGAATAATTTACTTGTATCTTTGGAAAAAAAATTAAAGTTCAGTCAAACTCTTGAAACCAAGTCAATTCTGAGCTGAATACACAAGAAATTGTGTAAAATTGCATTTGGAAGCATATTAAATGCAGTTGAGCACATCTAACTTTACACAATTATGATATTACAATATCGACCAAATCAAGCTTTTGTCAGCCTCATATGCTCCCACACTATACTTAACGGCAATGTCGGTCCTAGGTGAACACCTTACATGTGTATTTGCATGAAAACATTACAATATAGTAAATCCTTGAAACCAAGTCAATTCTGAGCTGAAACCACAAGAAATGGTGAAAAATTGCATTTGTAAGCTTATGTAATGCAGTTGAGCACATCTAACTTTACAGAATGAAGATATAGCAATACCATCCAAGTCAAGCTTCTCTCAGCTTGATATGCTCCTACACTGTACTTAAGTCAATCTCTGTCATAGCTGAAGAGTTTACTTGTATGTTTCCAGGAAAACATTACAATTCAGTCAAACTTATGGGCAATGTCTGTCACAGGTGAATAATTTACTTGTATCTTTGGAAAAAAAATTAAAGTTCAGTCAAACTCTTGAAACCAAGTCAGATCTGACCTGAAACAACTAGAAATGTAAAATTGCATTTGTAAGCACATGTAATGCAGTTGAGCACATCTAACTTGACAGAATGAAGATATTACAAAACTATCCAAATCAAGTTTCTGTCAGCCTCATATGCTCCCGCACTTTACTTAAGGGCAATGTCGGTCATAGGTGAAGACCTTACATGTGTATTTCCATGACAACATTACAATACAAGAATCCTTGAAACAAAGTCAATTCTCAGCTGAATCCACAAGAAATGGTGTAAAATTGCATTTGGAAGCATATTAAATGCAGTTGAGCACATCTAACTTTACACAATGATGATATTACAATATCAACCAAATCAAGCTTTTGTCAGCCTCATATGCTCCCACACTATACTTAAGGGCAATGTCGGTCCTAGGTGAACACCTTACATGTGTATTTGCATGAAAACATTACAATACAGTAAATCCTTGAAACCAAGTCAATTCTGAGCTGAAACCACAAGAAATGTTGTGAAATTGCATTTGTAAGCTTATGTAATGCAGTTGAGCACATCTAACTTTACAGAATGAAAATATTGCAATACCATCCAAATCAAGCTTCTCTCAGCTTGATATGCTCCTACACTGTACTTAAGTCAATCTCTGTCATAGCTGAAGAGTTTACTTGTATGCTTCCAGGAAAACATTACAATTCAGTCAAACTTATGGCCAATCTCTGTCATAGGTGAAGAGTTTACTTGTGTGTTTGCAAAGAAAAATTACAATTCAGTTAAACCCTTGAAACCAAGTCAATTCTGAGCTGAAACCACAAGAAATGTTGTGAAATTGCAGTTGTAAGCACTTGTAATTCAGTTAGGCACATCTAACTTTACAGAATAAAGATATTGCAAAACCATTCAAATAAACTTCTCTCAGCCTCATATTCTCAAACAGTATACATAAGGGCAATGTCTGTCATAGGTGAACACCTTACATGTGTATTTGCATGAGAACATTACATTCAATAAACCCTTGAAACCATGTCATTTCTGACCTGAAACAACAAGAAATGTTGAAAAATTGCATGTGTTAGCACATGTAATGCAGTTGAGCACATCTAACTTGACAGAATGAAGATATTACAAGACTATCCAAATCAAGCTTCTTTCAGCCTCATATGCTCCCACAGTATACTTAAGGGCAATGTCGGTCCTAGGTGAACACCTTACATGTGTATTTGCATGAAAACATTACAATACAGTAAATCCTTGAAACCAAGTCAGTTCTAATCTGAAACAAAAAGAAATGTTGAAAAATTGCATGTGTTAGCACATGTAATGCAGTTGAGCACATCTAACTTGACAGAATGAAGATATTACAAAACTATCCAAATCAAGCTTCTTTCAGCCTGATTTGCTCCCACATTATACTTAAGAGCAATCTCTGTCATTGCTGAAGAGTGTACATGTGTGTATTCAAAGACAAAATTACAATTCAGTTAAACCCTTGAAACCAAGTCAATTCTGAGCCGAAACCACAAGAAATTTAGTAAAATTGCTTTTGTAAGTACATGTAATGCAGTTGAGCACATCTAACTTGACAGAATGAAGATATTACAAGACTATCCAAATCAAGATTTTGTCAGCCTCTTATGCTCCCACACTATACTTAAGGGCAATGCCGGTCATAGGTGAAGACCTTACAGGTGTATTTCCTTGAAAACATAACAAAACAAGAATCCTTGAAACCAAGTCAATTCTGAGCTGAAACCACAAGAAATGTTGTGAAATTGCATTTGTAAGCTTATGTAATGCAGTTGAGCACATCTAACTTTACAGAATGAAGATATTGCAATACCATCCAAATCAAGCTTCTCTCAGCTTGATATGCTCCTACACTGTACTTAAGTCAATCTCTGTCATAGCTGAAGAGCTTACTTGTATGTCTCCAGGAAAACATTACAGTTCAGTCAAACTTATGGGCAATCTCTGTCATAGGTGAATAATTTACTTCTATCTTTGGAAAAAAAACGAAAGTTCAGTAAAACTCTTGAAACCAAGTCAATTCTGAGCTGAATACACAAGAAAGGTAGTAAAATTGCATTTGTAAGCACATGTAATGCAGTTGAGCACATCTAACTTGACAGAATGAAGATATTACAAAACTATCCAAATCAAGATTCTGTCAGCCTCATGTGCTCCCACACTATACTTAAGGGCAATGCCGGTCATAGGTGAAGACCTTACAGGTGTATTTCCATGAGAACATAACAATACAAAAATCCTTGAAACAAAGTCAATTCTCAGCTGAATCCACAAGAAATTGTGTAAAATTGCATTTGGAAGCATATTAAATGCAGTTGAGCACATCTAACTTTACACAATTATGATATTACAATATCGACCAAATCAAGCTTTTGTCAGCCTCATATGCTCCCACACTATACTTAACGGCAATGTCGGTCCTAGGTGAACACCTTACATGTGTATTTGCATGAAAACATTACAATATAGTAAATCCTTGAAACCAAGTCAATTCTGAGCTGAAACCACAAGAAATGTTGTAAAATTGCATTTGTAAGCTTATGTAATGCAGTTGAGCACATCTAACTTTACAGAATGAAGATATAGCAATACCATCCAAGTCAAGCTTCTCTCAGCTTGATATGCTCCTACACTGTACTTAAGTCAATCTCTGTCATAGCTGAAGAGTTTACTTGTATGTTTCCAGGAAAACATTACAATTCAGTCAAACTTATGGGCAATGTCTGTCACAGGTGAATAATTTACTTGTATCTTTGGAAAAAAAATTAAAGTTCAGTCAAACTCTTGAAACCAAGTCAGATCTGACCTGAATCAACTAGAAATGTAAAATTGCATTTGTAAGCACATGTAATGCAGTTGAGCACATCTAACTTGACAGAATGAAGATATTACAAAACTATCCAAATCAAGTTTCTGACAGCCTCATATGCTCCCGCATTATACTTAAGGGAAATGTCGGTCATAGGTGAAGACCTTACATGTGTATTTCCATGAAATCATAACAATACAGAAATCCTTGAAATAATGTCAATTCTCAGCTGAATCCACAAGAAATGGTGTAAAATTGAATTTGGAAGCATAATAAATGCAGTTGAGCACATCTAACTTTACACAATGATGATATTACAATATCAACCAAATCAAGCTTTTGTCAGCCTCATATGATCCCACACTATACTTAAGGGCAATGTCGGTCCTAGGTGAACACCTTACATGTGTATTTGCATGAAAACATTACAATACAGTAAATCCTTGAAACCAAGTCAGTTCTAATCTGAAACAACAAGAAATGTTGAAAAATTGCATGTGTTAGCACATGTAATGCAGTTGAGCACATCTAACTTGACAGAATGAAGATATTACAAAACTATCCAAATCAAGCTTCTTTCAGCCTGATTTGCTCCCACATTATACTTAAGAGCAATCTCTGTCATTGCTGAAGAGTGTACATGTGTGTATTCAAAGACAAAATTACAATTCAGTTAAACCCTTGAAACCAAGTCAATTCTGTGCCGAAACCACAAGAAATTTAGTAAAATTGCTTTTGTAAGTACATGTAATGCAGTTGAGCACATCTAACTTGACAGAATGAAGATATTACAAGACTATCCAAATCAAGATTTTGTCAGCCTCTTATGCTCCCACACTATATTTAAGGGCAATGCCGGTCATAGGTGAAGACCTTACAGGTGTATTTCCTTGAAAACATAACAAAACAAGAATCCTTGAAACAAAGTCAATTCTCAGCTGAATCCACAAGAAATGGTGTAAAATTGCATTTGGAAGCATTTTAAATGCAGTTGAGCACATCTAACTTTACACAATGATGATATTACAATATCAACCAAATCAAGCTTTTGTCAGCCTCATATGCTCCCACACTATACTTAACGGCAATGTTGGTCCTAGGTGAACACCTTACATGTGTATTTGCATGAAAACATTACAATATAGTAAATCCTTGAAACCAAGTCAATTCTGAGCTGAAACCACAAGAAATGTTGTGAAATTGCATTTGTAAGCTTATGTAATGCAGTTGAGCACATCTAACTTTACAGAATGAAGATATTGCAATACCATCCAAATCAAGCTTCTCTCAGCTTGATATGCTCCTACACTGTACTTAAGTCAATCTCTGTCATAGCTGAAGAGTTTACTTGTATGTCTCCAGGAAAACATTACAGTTCAGTCAAACTTATGGGCAATCTCTGTCATAGGTGAATAATTTACTTCTATCTTTGGAAAAAAAACGAAAGTTCAGTAAAACTCTTGAAACCAAGTCAATTCTGAGCTGAATACACAAGAAAGGTAGTAAAATTGCATTTGTAAGCACATGTAATGCAGTTGAGCACATCTAACTTGACAGAATGAAGATATTACAAAACTATCCAAATCAAGATTCTGTCAGCCTCATGTGCTCCCACACTATACTTAAGGGCAATGCCGGTCATAGGTGAAGACCTTACAGGTGTATTTCCATGAGAACATAACAATACAAAAATCCTTGAAACAAAGTCAATTCTCAGCTGAATCCACAAGAAATTGTGTAAAATTGCATTTGGAAGCATATTAAATGCAGTTGAGCACATCTAACTTTACACAATTATGATATTACAATATCGACCAAATCGAGCTTTTGTCAGCCTCATATGCTCCCACACTATACTTAACGGCAATGTCGGACCTAGGTGAACACCTTACATGTGTATTTGCATGAAAACATTACAATATAGTAAATCCTTGAAACCAAGTCAATTCTGAGCTGAAACCACAAGAAATGTTGTAAAATTGCATTTGTAAGCTTATGTAATGCAGTTGAGCACATCTAACTTTACAGAATGAAGATATAGCAATACCATCCAAGTCAAGCTTCTCTCAGCTTGATATGCTCCTACACTGTACTTAAGTCAATCTCTGTCATAGCTGAATAGTTTACTTGTATGTTTCCAGGAAAACATTACAATTCAGTCAAACTTATGGGCAATGTCTGTCACAGGTGAATAATTTACTTGTATCTTTGGGAAAAAAATTAAAGTTCAGTCAAACTCTTGAAACCAAGTCAGATCTGACCTGAAACAACTAGAAATGTAAAATTGCATTTGTAAGCACATGTAATGCAGTTGAGCACATCTAACTTGACAGAATGAAGATATTACAAAACTATCCAAATCAAGTTTCTGTCAGCCTCATATGCTCCCGCACTTTACTTAAGGGCAATGTCGGTCATAGGTGAAGACCTTACATGTGTATTTCCATGACAACATTACAATACAAGAATCCTTGAAACAAAGTCAATTCTCAGCTGAATCCACAAGAAATTGTGTAAAATTGCATTTGGAAGCATATTAAATGCAGTTGAGCACATCTAACTTTACACAATGATGATATTACAATATCAACCAAATCAAGCTTTTGTCAGCCTCATATGCTCCCATACTATACTTAAGGGCAATGTCGGTCCTAGGTGAACACCTTACATGTGTATTTGCATGAAAACATTACAATACAAGAATCCTTAAAACAAAGTCAATTCTGAGCTGAAACCACAAGAAATGTTGTGAAATTGCATTTGTAAGCTTATGTAATGCAGTTGAGCACATCTAACTTTACAGAAGAAAGATATTGCAATACCATCCAAATCAAGCTTCTCTCAGCTTGATATGCTCCTACACTGTACTTAAGTCAATCTCTGTCATAGCTGAAGAGTTTACTTGTATGTTTCCAGGAAAACATTACAATTCAGTCAAACTTATGGCCAATCTCTGTCATAGGTGAAGAGTTTACTTGTGTGTTTGCAAAGAAAAATTACAATTCAGTTAAACCCTTGAAACCAAGTCAATTCTGAGCTGAAACCACAAGAAATGTTGTGAAATTGCAGTTGTAAGCACTTGTAATTCAGTTAGGCACATCTAACTTTACAGAATAAAGATATTGCAAAACCATTCAAATAAACTTCTCTCAGCCTCATATTCACAAACAGTATACATAAGGGCAATGTCTGTCATAGGTGAACACCTTACATGTGTATTTGCATGAGAACATTACATTCAATAAACCCTTGAAACCATGTCATTTCTGACCTGAAACAACAAGAAATGTTGAAAAATTGCATGTGTTAGCACATGTAATGCAGTTGAGCACATCTAACTTGACAGAATGAAGATATTACAAGACTATCCAAATCAAGCTTCTTTCAGCCTCATATGCTCCCACAGTATACTTAAGGGCAATGTCGGTCCTAGGTGAACACCTTACATGTGTATTTGCATGAAAACATTACAATACACTAAATCCTTGAAACCAAGTCAGTTCTAATCTGAAACAACAAGAAATGTTGAAAACTTGCATGTGTTAGCACATGTAATGCAGTTGAGCACATCTAACTTGACAGAATGAAGATATTACAAAACTATCCAAATCAAGCTTCTTTCAGCCTGATTTGCTCCCACATTATACTTAAGAGCAATCTCTGTCATTGCTGAAGAGTGTACATGTGTGTATTCAAAGACAAAATTACAATTCAGTTAAACCCTTGAAACCAAGTCAATTCTGAGCCGAAACCACAAGAAATTTAGTAAAATTGCTTTTGTAAGTACATGTAATGCAGTTGAGCACATCTAACTTGACAGAATGAAGATATTACAAGACTATCCAAATCAAGATTTTGTCAGCCTCTTATGCTCCCACACTATACTTAAGGGCAATGCCGGTCATAGGTGAAGACCTTACAGGTGTATTTCCTTGAAAACATAACAAAACAAGAATCCTTGAAACAAAGTCAATTCTCAGCTGAATCCACAAGAAATGGTGTAAAATTGCATTTGGAAGCATTTTAAATGCAGTTTAGCACATCTAACTTTACACAATGATGATATTACAAATATCAACCAAATCAAGCTTTTGTCAGCCTCATATGCTCCCACACTATACTTAACGGCAATGTCGGTCCTAGGTGAACACCTTACATGTGTATTTGCATGAAAACATTACAATATAGTAAATCCTTGAAACCAAGTCAATTCTGAGCTGAAACCACAAGAAATGTTGTGAAATTGCATTTGTAAGCTTATGTAATGCAGTTGAGCACATCTAACTTTACAGAATGAAGATATTGCAATACCATCCAAATCAAGCTTCTCTCAGCTTGATATGCTCCTACACTGTACTTAAGTCAATCTCTGTCATAGCTGAAGAGTTTACTTGTATGTCTCCAGGAAAACATTACAGTTCAGTCAAACTTATGGGCAATCTCTGTCATAGGTGAATAATTTACTTCTATCTTTGGAAAAAAAACTAAAGTTCAGTAAAACTCTTGAAACCAAGTCAATTCTGAGCTGAAATCACAAGAAAGGTAGTAAAATTGCATTTGTAAGCACATGTAATGCAGTTGAGCACATCTAACTTGACAGAATGAAGATATTACAAAACTATCCAAATCAAGATTCTGTCAGCCTCATGTGCTCCCACACTATACTTAAGGGCAATGCCGGTCATAGGTGAAGACCTTACAGGTGTATTTCCATGAGAACATAACAATACAAAAATCCTTGAAACAAAGTCAATTCTCAGCTGAATCCACAAGAAATTGTGTAAAATTGCATTTGGAAGCATATTAAATGCAGTTGAGCACATCTAACTTTACACAATTATGATATTACAATATCGACCAAATCAAGCTTTTGTCAGCCTCATATGCTCCTACACTGTACTTAAGTCAATCTCTGTCATAGCTGAAGAGTTTACTTGTATGTTTCCAGGAAAACATTACAATTCAGTCAAACTTATGGGCAATGTCTGTCACAGGTGAATAATTTACTTGTATCTTTGGAAAAAAAATTAAAGTTCAGTCAAACTCTTGAAACCAAGTCAGATCTGACCTGAAACAACTAGAAATGTAAAATTGCATTTGTAAGCACATGTAATGCAGTTGAGCACATCTAACTTGACAGAATGATGATATTACAAAACTATCCAAATCAAGTTTCTGTCAGCCTCATATGCTCCCGCACTTTACTTAAGGGCAATGTCGGTCATAGGTGAGGACCTTACATGTGTATTTCCATGACAACATTACAATACAAGAATCCTTGAAACAAAGTCAATTCTCAGCTGAATCCACAAGAAATGGTGTTAAATTCTATTTGGAAGCATATTAAATGCAGTTGAGCACATCTAACTTGACAGAATAAAGATATTACAGAACTATCCAAATCAAGTTTCTGTCAGCCTCATATGCTCCCGCACTTTACTTAAGTGCAATGTCGGTCCTAGGTGAAGAACTTACATGTGTATTTGCATGAAAACATTACAATACAGTAAATCCTTGAAACCAAGTCAATTCTGAGCTGAAACCACAAGAAATGTTGAAAAATTGCATTTTTAAGCTTATCTAATGCAGTTGAGCAGATCTAACTTTACAGAATGAAGATATTGCAATACCATCCAAATCAAGCTTCTCTCAGCTTGATATGCTCCTACACTGTACTTAAGTCAATCTCTGTCATAGCTGAAGAGTTTACTTGTATGTTTCCAGGAAAACATTACAATTCAGTCAAACTTATGGGCAATCACTGTCATAGGTGAAGAGTTTACTTGTGTGTTTGCAAAGAAAAATTACAATTCAGTTAAACCCTTGAAACCAAGTCAATTCTGAGCTGAAATCACAAGAAATGTAGTAAAATTGCATTTGTAAGCACATGTAATGCAGTTGAGCACATCTAACTTTACACAATTATGATATTACAATATCAACCAAATCAAGCTTCTCTCAGCTTGATATGCTCTTACACTGTTCTTCAGTCAATCTCTGTCATAGCTGAAGAGTTTACTTGTATGTTTCCAGGAAAACTTTTCAATTCAGTAAAACTTATGGGCAATCTCTGTCATAGGTGAATAATTTACTTCTATCTTTGGAAAGAAAACTAAAGTTCAGTAAAACTCTTGAAACCAAGTCAGATCTGACCTAAAACAACTAGAAATGTAAAATTGCATTCGTAAGCACATGTAATGCAGTTGAGCACATCTAACTTTACAGAATGAAGATATTGCAATACCATCCAAATCAAGCTTCTCTCAGCTTGATATGCTCCTACACTGTACTCAAGTCAATCTCTGTCATAGCTGAAGAGTTTACTTGTATGTTGCCAGGAAAACATTACAATTCAGTCAAACATATGGGCAATCACTGTCATAGGTGAAGAGTTGACTTGGGTGTTTGCAAAGAAAAATTACAATTCAGTTAAACCCTTGAAACCAAGTCAATTCTGAGCTGAAATCACAAGAAATGTACTAAAATTGCTTTTGTAAGCACATGTAATGCAGTTGAGCACATCTAACTTTACACAATTATGATATTACAATATCAACCAAATCAAGCTTTTGTCAGCCTCATATGCTCCCACACTATACTTAAGGGCAATGTCGGTCCTAGGTGAACACCTTACATGTGTATTTGCATGAAAACATTACAATACAAGACTCCTTGAAACAAAGTCAATTCTCAGCTGAATCCACATGAAATGGTGTAAAATTGCATTTGGAAGCATATTAAATGCAGTTGAGCACATCTAACTTTACACAATTATGATATTACAATATCAATCAAATCAAGCTTTTGTCAGCCTCATATGCTCCCACACTATACTTAAGGGCAATGTCGGTCCTAGGTGAACACCTTACATGTGTATTTGCATGAAAACATTACAATACAAGACTCCTTGAAACAAAGTCAATTCTCAGCTGAATCCACAAGAAATGGTGTAAAATTGCATTTGGAAGCATATTAAATGCAGTTGAGCACATCTAACTTTACACAATGATGATATTACAATATCAACCAAATCAAGCTTTTGTCAGCCTCATATGCTCCCACACTATACTTAAGGGCAATGTCGGTCCTAGGTGAAGAACTTACATGTATATTTGCATGAAAACATTACAATACAGTAAATCCTTGAAACCAAGTCAATTCTGAGCTGAATCCACAAGAAATGTTGTGAAATTGCATTTGTAAGCTTATGTAATGCAGTTGAGCACGTCTAACTTTACAGAATGAAGATATTGCAATACCATCCAAATCAAGCTTCTCTCAGCTTGATATGCTCCTACACTGTACTTAAGTCAATCTCTGTCATAGCTGAAGAGTTTACTTGTATGTTTCCAGGAAGACATTACAATTCAGTCAAATTAATGGGTAATCTCTGTCATAGGTGAAGAGTTTACGTGTGTGTTTGCAAAGAAAAATTACAATTCAGTTAAACCCTTGAAACCAAGTCAATTCTGAGCTGAAATCACAAGAAATGTAGTAAAATTGCATTTGTAAGCACATGTAATGCAGTTGAGCACATCTAACTTGACAGAATAAAGATATTACAAGACTATCCAAATCAAGATTTTGTCAGCCTCTTATGCTCCCACACTATACTTAAGGGCAATGCCGGTCATAGGTGAAGACCTTACATGTGTATTTCCTTGAAAACATAACAATACAAAAATCCTTGAAACATAGTCAATTCTCAGCTGAATCCACAAGAAATGGTGAAAAATTGCATTTGGAAGCATATTAAATGCAGTTGAGCACATCTAACTTTACACAATGATGATATTACAATATCAACCAAATCAAGCTTTTCTCAGCCTCATATGCTCCCACATTATACTTAAGGGCAATGTCGGTCCTAGGTGAACACCTTACATGTGTATTTGCATGAAAACATTACAATACAGTAAATCCTTGAAACCAAGTCAATTCTGAGCTGATTCCACAAGAAATGGTGTAAAATTGCATCTGTAAGCTTATGTAATGCAGTTGACCACATCTAACATTACAGAATGAAGATATTGCAATACCATCCAAATCAAGCTTCTCTCAGCTTGATATGCTCTTACACTGTTCTTAAGTCAATCTCTGTCATAGCTGAAGAGTTTACTTGTATGTTTCCAGGAAAACATTACAATTCAGTCAAACTTATGGGCAATCTCTGTCATAGGTGAATAATTTACTTGTATCTTTGGAAAAAAAAATTACATTTCTGTCAAACTCTTGAAACCAAGTCAGATCTGACCTGAAACAACAAGAAATGTAAAATTGCATTTGTAAGCACATGTAATGCAGTTGAGCACATATAACTTGACAGAATGAAGATATTACAAAACGATCCAAATCAAGTTTCTGTCAGCCTCATATGCTCCCGCACTTTACTTAAGGGCAATGTCGGTCATAGGTGAAGAACTTACATGTGTATTTGCATGAAAACATTACAATACTGTAAATCCTTGAAACCAATTCAATTCTGAGCTAAAACCACAAGAAATGTTGTGAAATTGCATTTGTAAGGACATGTAATGCAGTTGAGCACATCAAACTTTACTGAATAAAGATATTGCAATACTAACCAAATCAAGCTTCTCTCAGCTTGATAAGCTCCTACACTATACTTAAGTCAATTTTTGTCATAGCTGAAGAGTTTACTTTTATGCTTCCAAGAAAACATTACAATTCAGTCAAGCTTATGGGCAATCTCTGTCATAGGTGAATAATTTACTTGTATCTTTGGAAAAAAGAATTACAGTACAGTCAAACTCTTGAAACCAAGTCAGATCTGACCTAAAACAACAAGAAATGTAAAATTGCATTTGTAAGCACATGTTATGCAGTTGAGCACATCTAACTTGACAGAATGAAGATATTACAAAACTATCCAAAACAAGTTTCTGTCAGCCTCCTATGCTCCCGCACTATACTTACGGGCAATGTCGGTCATAGGTGAAGACCTTACATGTGTATTTCCATGAAAACATTACAATACAAAAATCCTTGAAATAAAGTCAATTCTCAGCTGAATCCACAAGAAATGGTGTAAAATTGCATTTGGAAGAATATTAAATGCAGTTGAGCACATCTAACTTTACACAATTATGATGTTACAATATCAACCAAATCAAGCTTTTGTCAGCCTCATATGCTCCCACACTATACTTAAGGGCAATGTCGGTCCTAGGTGAACACCTTACATGTGTATTTGCAAGAAAACATTACAATACAAGAATCCTTGAAACAAAGTCAATTCTCAGCTGAATCCACAAGAAATGGTGAAAAATTGCATTTGGAAGCATTTAAATGCAGTTGAGCACATCTAACTTAACACAATGATGATATTACAATATCAACCAAATCAAGCTTTTGTCAGCCTCATATGCTCCCACACTATACTTAAGGGCAATGTCGGTCCTAGGTGAACACCTTACATGTGTATTTGCATGAAAACATTACAATATAGTAAATCCTTGAAACCAAGTCAATTCTGAGCTGAAACCACAAGAAATGTTGTAAAATTGCATTTGTAAGCTTATGTAATGCAGTTGAGCACATCTAACTTTACAGAATGAAGATATAGCAATACCATCCAAGTCAAGCTTCTCTCAGCTTGATATGCTCCTACACTGTACTTAAGTCAATCTCTGTCATAGCTGAAGAGTTTACTTGTATGTTTCCAGGAAAACATTACAATTCAGTCAAACTTATGGCCAATCTCTGTCATAGGTGAAGAGTTTACTTGTGTGTTTGCAAAGAAAAATTACAATTCAGTTAAACCCTTGAAACCAAGTCAATTCTGAGCTGAAACCACAAGAAATGTTGTGAAATTGCAGTTGTAAGCACTTGTAATTCAGTTAGGCACATCTAACTTTACAGAATAAAGATATTGCAAAACCATTCAAATAAACTTCTCTCAGCCTCATATTCACAAACAGTATACATAAGGGCAATGTCTGTCATAGGTGAACACCTTACATGTGTATTTGCATGAGAACATTACATTCAATAAACCCTTGAAACCATGTCATTTCTGACCTGAAACAACAAGAAATGTTGAAAAATTGCATGTGTTAGCACATGTAATGCAGTTGAGCACATCTAACTTGACAGAATGAAGATATTACAAGACTATCCAAATCAAGCTTCTTTCAGCCTCATATGCTCCCACAGTATACTTAAGGGCAATGTCGGTCCTAGGTGAACACCTTACATGTGTATTTGCATGAAAACATTACAATACACTAAATCCTTGAAACCAAGTCAGTTCTAATCTGAAACAACAAGAAATGTTGAAAACTTGCATGTGTTAGCACATGTAATGCAGTTGAGCACATCTAACTTGACAGAATGAAGATATTACAAAACTATCCAAATCAAGCTTCTTTCAGCCTGATTTGCTCCCACATTATACTTAAGAGCAATCTCTGTCATTGCTGAAGAGTGTACATGTGTGTATTCAAAGACAAAATTACAATTCAGTTAAACCCTTGAAACCAAGTCAATTCTGAGCCGAAACCACAAGAAATTTAGTAAAATTGCTTTTGTAAGTACATGTAATGCAGTTGAGCACATCTAACTTGACAGAATGAAGATATTACAAGACTATCCAAATCAAGATTTTGTCAGCCTCTTATGCTCCCACACTATACTTAAGGGCAATGCCAGTCATAGGTGAAGACCTTACAGGCATATTTCCTTGAAAACATAACAAAACAAGAATCCTTGAAACAAAGTCAATTCTCAGCTGAATCCACAAGAAATGGTGTAAAATTGCATTTGGAAGCATTTTAAATGCAGTTTAGCACATCTAACTTTACACAATGATGATATTACAAATATCAACCAAATCAAGCTTTTGTCAGCCTCATATGCTCCCACACTATACTTAACGGCAATGTTGGTCCTAGGTGAACACCTTACATGTGTATTTGCATGAAAACATTACAATATAGTAAATCCTTGAAACCAAGTCAATTCTGAGCTGAAACCACAAGAAATGTTGTGAAATTGCATTTGTAAGCTTATGTAATGCAGTTGAGCACATCTAACTTTACAGAATGAAGATATTGCAATACCATCCAAATCAAGCTTCTCTCAGCTTGATATGCTCCTACACTGTACTTAAGTCAATCTCTGTCATAGCTGAAGAGTTTACTTGTATGTCTCCAGGAAAACATTACAGTTCAGTCAAACTTATGGGCAATCTCTGTCATAGGTGAATAATTTACTTCTATCTTTGGAAAAAAAACTAAAGTTCAGGAAAACTCTTGAAACCAAGTCAATTCTGAGCTGAAATCACAAGAAAGGTAGTAAAATTGCATTTGTAAGCACATGTAATGCAGTTGAGCACATCTAACTTGACAGAATGAAGATATTACAAAACTATCCAAATCAAGATTCTGTCAGCCTCATATGCTCCCACACTATACTTACGGGCAATGCCGGTCATAGGTGACGACCTTTCAGGTGTATTTCCATGAAAACATTACAATACTGTAAATCCTTGAAACCAAGTCAATTCTGAGTTGAATCCACAGGAAATGGTGTAAAATTGCAATTGTAAGCTTATGTAATGCAGTTGAGCACATCTAACTTTACACAATGATGATATTACAATATCGACCAAATCAAGCTTTTGTCAGCCTCATATGCTCCCACACTATACTTAAGGGCAATGTCGGTCCTAGGTGAACACCTTACATGTGTATTTGCATGAAAATATTACAATACAGTAAATCCTTGAAACCAAGTCAATTCTGTGCTGAAACCACAAGAAATGTTGTGTAATTGCATGTGGAAGCTTATGTAATGCAGTTGAGCACATCTAACTTTACAGAATGAAGATATTGCAATACCTTCCACATCAAGCTTCTCTCAGCTTGATATGCTCCTACACTGTACTTAAGTCAATCTCTGTCATAGCATAAGAGTTTACTTGTATGTTTCCAGGAAAACATTACAATTCAGTCAAACTTATGGGCAATCTCTGTCATAGGTGAATAATTTACTTGTATCTTTGGGAATAAAAAATAAAGTTCAGTCAAACTCTTGAAACCAAGTCAGATCTGACCTAAAACAACTAGAAATGTAAAATTGCATTCGTAAGCACATGTAATGCAGTTGAGCACATCTAACTTTACAGAATGAAGATATTGCAATACCATCCAAATCAAGCTTCTCTCAGCTTGATATGCTCCTACACTGTACTCAAGTCAATCTCTGTCATAGCTGAAGAGTTTACTTGTATGTTGCCAGGAAAACATTACAATTCAGTCAAACTTATGGGCAATCACTGTCATAGGTGAAGAGTTTACTTGGGTGTTTGCAAAGAAAAATTACAATTCAGTTAAACCCTTGAAACCAAGTCAATTCTGAGCTGAAATCACAAGAAATGTACTAAAATTGCTTTTGTAAGCACATGTAATGCAGTTGAGCACATCAAACTTTACTGAATAAAGATATTGCAATACTAACCAAATCAAGCTTCTCTCAGCTTGATAAGCTCCTACACTATACTTAAGTCAATTTTTGTCATAGCTGAAGAGTTTACTTTTATGCTTCCAAGAAAACATTACAATTCAGTCAAGCTTATGGGCAATCTCTGTCATAGGTGAATAATTTACTTGTATCTTTGGAAAAAAGAATTACAGTACAGTCAAACTCTTGAAACCAAGTCAGATCTGACCTAAAACAACAAGAAATGTAAAATTGCATTTGTAAGCACATGTTATGCAGTTGAGCACATCTAACTTGACAGAATGAAGATATTACAAAACTATCCAAAACAAGTTTCTGTCAGCCTCCTATGCTCCCGCACTATACTTACGGGCAATGTCGGTCATAGGTGAAGACCTTACATGTGTATTTCCATGAAAACATTACAATACAAAAATCCTTGAAATAAAGTCAATTCTCAGCTGAATCCACAAGAAATGGTGTAAAATTGCATTTGAAAGAATATTAAATGCAGTTGAGCACATCTAACTTTACACAATTATGATGTTACAATATCAACCAAATCAAGCTTTTGTCAGCCTCATATGCTCCCACACTATACTTAAGGGCAATGTCGGTCCTAGGTGAACACCTTACATGTGTATTTGCAAGAAAACATTACAATACAAGAATCCTTGAAACAAAGTCAATTCTCAGCTGAATCCACAAGAAATGGTGAAAAATTGCATTTGGAAGCATTTAAATGCAGTTGAGCACATCTAACTTAACACAATGATGATATTACAATATCAACCAAATCAAGCTTTTGTCAGCCTCATATGCTCCCACACTATACTTAAGGGCAATGTCGGTCCTAGGTGAACACCTTACATGTGTATTTGCATGAAAACATTACAATATAGTAAATCCTTGAAACCAAGTCAATTCTGAGCTGAAACCACAAGAAATGTTGTAAAATTGCATTTGTAAGCTTATGTAATGCAGTTGAGCACATCTAACTTTACAGAATGAAGATATAGCAATACCATCCAAGTCAAGCTTCTCTCAGCTTGATATGCTCCTACACTGTACTTAAGTCAATCTCTGTCATAGCTGAAGAGTTTACTTGTATGTTTCCAGGAAAACATTACAATTCAGTCAAACTTATGGCCAATCTCTGTCATAGGTGAAGAGTTTACTTGTGTGTTTGCAAAGAAAAATTACAATTCAGTTAAACCCTTGAAACCAAGTCAATTCTGAGCTGAAACCACAAGAAATGTTGTGAAATTGCAGTTGTAAGCACTTGTAATTCAGTTAGGCACATCTAACTTTACAGAATAAAGATATTGCAAAACCATTCAAATAAACTTCTCTCAGCCTCATATTCACAAACAGTATACATAAGGGCAATGTCTGTCATAGGTGAACACCTTACATGTGTATTTGCATGAGAACATTACATTCAATAAACCCTTGAAACCATGTCATTTCTGACCTGAAACAACAAGAAATGTTGAAAAATTGCATGTGTTAGCACATGTAATGCAGTTGAGCACATCTAACTTGACAGAATGAAGATATTACAAGACTATCCAAATCAAGCTTCTTTCAGCCTCATATGCTCCCACAGTATACTTAAGGGCAATGTCGGTCCTAGGTGAACACCTTACATGTGTATTTGCATGAAAACATTACAATACACTAAATCCTTGAAACCAAGTCAGTTCTAATCTGAAACAACAAGAAATGTTGAAAACTTGCATGTGTTAGCACATGTAATGCAGTTGAGCACATCTAACTTGACAGAATGAAGATATTACAAAACTATCCAAATCAAGCTTCTTTCAGCCTGATTTGCTCCCACATTATACTTAAGAGCAATCTCTGTCATTGCTGAAGAGTGTACATGTGTGTATTCAAAGACAAAATTACAATTCAGTTAAACCCTTGAAACCAAGTCAATTCTGAGCCGAAACCACAAGAAATTTAGTAAAATTGCTTTTGTAAGTACATGTAATGCAGTTGAGCACATCTAACTTGACAGAATGAAGATATTACAAGACTATCCAAATCAAGATTTTGTCAGCCTCTTATGCTCCCACACTATACTTAAGGGCAATGCCAGTCATAGGTGAAGACCTTACAGGCATATTTCCTTGAAAACATAACAAAACAAGAATCCTTGAAACAAAGTCAATTCTCAGCTGAATCCACAAGAAATGGTGTAAAATTGCATTTGGAAGCATTTTAAATGCAGTTTAGCACATCTAACTTTACACAATGATGATATTACAAATATCAACCAAATCAAGCTTTTGTCAGCCTCATATGCTCCCACACTATACTTAACGGCAATGTTGGTCCTAGGTGAACACCTTACATGTGTATTTGCATGAAAACATTACAATATAGTAAATCCTTGAAACCAAGTCAATTCTGAGCTGAAACCACAAGAAATGTTGTGAAATTGCATTTGTAAGCTTATGTAATGCAGTTGAGCACATCTAACTTTACAGAATGAAGATATTGCAATACCATCCAAATCAAGCTTCTCTCAGCTTGATATGCTCCTACACTGTACTTAAGTCAATCTCTGTCATAGCTGAAGAGTTTACTTGTATGTCTCCAGGAAAACATTACAGTTCAGTCAAACTTATGGGCAATCTCTGTCATAGGTGAATAATTTACTTCTATCTTTGGAAAAAAAACTAAAGTTCAGGAAAACTCTTGAAACCAAGTCAATTCTGAGCTGAAATCACAAGAAAGGTAGTAAAATTGCATTTGTAAGCACATGTAATGCAGTTGAGCACATCTAACTTGACAGAATGAAGATATTACAAAACTATCCAAATCAAGATTCTGTCAGCCTCATATGCTCCCACACTATACTTACGGGCAATGCCGGTCATAGGTGACGACCTTTCAGGTGTATTTCCATGAAAACATTACAATACTGTAAATCCTTGAAACCAAGTCAATTCTGAGTTGAATCCACAGGAAATGGTGTAAAATTGCAATTGTAAGCTTATGTAATGCAGTTGAGCACATCTAACTTTACACAATGATGATATTACAATATCGACCAAATCAAGCTTTTGTCAGCCTCATATGCTCCCACACTATACTTAAGGGCAATGTCGGTCCTAGGTGAACACCTTACATGTGTATTTGCATGAAAATATTACAATACAGTAAATCCTTGAAACCAAGTCAATTCTGTGCTGAAACCACAAGAAATGTTGTGTAATTGCATGTGGAAGCTTATGTAATGCAGTTGAGCACATCTAACTTTACAGAATGAAGATATTGCAATACCTTCCACATCAAGCTTCTCTCAGCTTGATATGCTCCTACACTGTACTTAAGTCAATCTCTGTCATAGCATAAGAGTTTACTTGTATGTTTCCAGGAAAACATTACAATTCAGTCAAACTTATGGGCAATCTCTGTCATAGGTGAATAATTTACTTGTATCTTTGGGAATAAAAAATAAAGTTCAGTCAAACTCTTGAAACCAAGTCAGATCTGACCTAAAACAACTAGAAATGTAAAATTGCATTCGTAAGCACATGTAATGCAGTTGAGCACATCTAACTTTACAGAATGAAGATATTGCAATACCATCCAAATCAAGCTTCTCTCAGCTTGATATGCTCCTACACTGTACTCAAGTCAATCTCTGTCATAGCTGAAGAGTTTACTTGTATGTTGCCAGGAAAACATTACAATTCAGTCAAACTTATGGGCAATCACTGTCATAGGTGAAGAGTTTACTTGGGTGTTTGCAAAGAAAAATTACAATTCAGTTAAACCCTTGAAACCAAGTCAATTCTGAGCTGAAATCACAAGAAATGTACTAAAATTGCTTTTGTAAGCACATGTAATGCAGTTGAGCACATCTAACTTTATACAATTATGATATTACAATATCAACCAAATCAAGCTTTTGTCAGCCTCATATGCTCCCACACTATACTTAAGGGCAATGTCGGTCCTAGGTGAACACCTTACATGTGTATTTGCATGAAAACATTACAATACAGTAAATCCTTGAAACCAAGTCAATTCTGAGCTGAATCCACAAGAAATGGTGTAAAATTGCAATTGTAAGCTTATGCAATGCAGTTGAGCACATCAAACTTTACAGAATGAAGATATTGCAAAACCATCCAAATCAAGCTTCTCTCAGCTTGATATGCTCTTACACTGTTCTTAAGTCAATCTCTGTCATAGCTGAAGAGTTTACTTGTATGTTTCCAGGAAAACATTACAATTCAGTCAAACTTATGGGCAATCTCTGTCATAGGTGAATAATTTACTTGTATTTTTGGAAAAATAAAATACATTTCAGTCAAACTCTTGAAACCAAGTCAGATCTGACCTGAAACAACAAGAAATGTAAAATTGCATTTGTAAGCACATGTAATGCAGTTGAGCACATCTAACTTGACAGAATGAAGATATTACAAAACTATCCAAATCAAGTTTCTGTCAGCCTCATATGCTCCCGCACTTTACTTAAGGGCAATGTCGGTCATAGGTGAAGAACTTACATGTGTATTTGCATGAAAACATTACAATACAAGACTCCTTGAAACAAAGTCAATTCTCAGCTGAATCCACATGAAATGGTGTAAAATTGCATTTGGAAGCATATTAAATGCAGTTGAGCACATCTAACTTTACACAATTATGATATTACAATATCAATCAAATCAAGCTTTTGTCAGCCTCATATGCTCCCACACTATACTTAAGGGCAATGTCGGTCCTAGGTGAACACCTCACATGTGTATTTGCATGAAAACATTACAATACAAGACTCCTTGAAACAAAGTCAATTCTCAGCTGAATCCACAAGAAATGGTGTAAAATTGCATTTGGAAGCATATTACTTGCAGTTGAGCACATCTAACTTTACACAATGATGATATTACAAAATCAACCAAATCAAGCTTTTGTCAGCCTCATATGCTCCCACACTATACTTAAGGGCAATGTCGGTCCTAGGTGAAGAACTTACATGTATATTTGCATGAAAACATTACAATACAGTAAATCCTTGAAACCAAGTCAATTCTGAGCTGAATCCACAAGAAATGTTGTGAAATTGCATTTGTAAGCTTATGTAATGCAGTTGAGCACGTCTAACTTTACAGAATGAAGATATTGCAATACCATCCAAATCAAGCTTCTCTCAGCTTGATATGCTCCTACACTGTACTTAAGTCAATCTCTGTCATAGCTGAAGAGTTTACTTGTATGTTTCCAGGAAAACATTACAATTCAGTCAAATTAATGGGTAATCTCTGTCATAGGTGAAGAGTTTACTTGTGTGTTTGCAAAGAAAAATTACAATTCAGTTAAACCCTTGAAACCAAGTCAATTCTGAGCTGAAATCACAAGAAATGTAGTAAAATTGCATTTGTAAGCACATGTAATGCAGTTGAGCACATCTAACTTGACAGAATAAAGATATTACAAGACTATCCAAATCAAGTTTCTGTCAGCCTCATATGCTCCCGCACTTTACTTAAGGGCAATGTCGGTCATAGGTGAAGAACTTACATGTGTATTTGCATGAAAACATTACAATACTGTAAATCCTTGAAACCAAGTCAATTCTGAGCTAAAACCACAAGAAATGTTGTGAAATTGCATTTGTAAGGACATGTAATGCAGTTGAGCACATCAAACTTTACTGAATAAAGATATTGCAATACTATCCAAATCAAGCTTCTCTCAGCTTGATAAGCTCCTACACTATACTTAAGTCAATTTTTGTCATAGCTGAAGAGTTTACTTTTATGCTTCCAAGAAAACATTACAATTCAGTCAAGCTTATGGGCAATCTCTGTCATAGGTGAATAATTTACTTGTATCTTTGAAAAAAAAAAATTACAGTTCAATCAAACTCTTGAAACCAAGTCAGATCTGACCTAAAACAACAAGAAATGTAAAATTGCATTTGTAAGCACATGTTATGCAGTTGAGCACATCTAACTTGACAGAATGAAGATATTACAAAACTATCCAAATCAAGTTTCTGTCAGCCTCCTATGCTCCCGCACTATACTTACGGGCAATGTCGGTCATAGGTGAAGACCTTACATGTGTATTTCCATGAAAACATTACAATACAAAAATCCTTGAAATAAAGTCAATTCTCAGCTGAATCCACAAGAAATGGTGTAAAATTGCATTTGGAAGAATATTAAATGCAGTTGAGCACATCTAACTTTACACAATTATGATGTTACAATATCAACCAAATCAAGCTTTTGTCAGCCTCATATGCTCCCACACTATACTTAAGGGCAATGTCGGTCCTAGGTGAACACCTTACATGTGTATTTGCAAGAAAACATTACAATACAAGAATCCTTGAAACAAAGTCAATTCTCAGCTGAATACACAAGAAATGGTGAAAAATTGCATTTGGAAGCATTTAAATGCAGTTGAGCACATCTAACTTAACACAATCATGATATTACAATATCAACCAAATCAAGCTTTTGTCAGCCTCATATGCTCCCACACTATACTTAAGGGCAATGTCGGTCCTAGGTGAACACCTTACATGTTTACTTGCATGAAAACATTACAATACAGTAAATCCTTGAAACCAAGTCAATTCTGAGCTGAAACCACAAGAAATGTTGTGAAATTGCATTTGTAAGCTTATGTAATGCAGTTGAGCACATCTAACTTTACAGAATGAAGATATTGCAATACCATCCAAATCAAGCTTCTCTCAGCTTGATATGCTCCTACACTGTTCGTAAGTCAATCTCTGTCATAGCTGAAGAGTGTAATTGTATGTTTCCAGGAAAACATTACAATTCAGTCAAACTTATGGGCAATCTCTGTCATAGGTGAATAATTTACTTCAATCTTTGGAAAAAAAAATTAAAGTTCAGTCAAACTCTTGAAACCAAGTCAGATCTGACCTGAAACAACTAGAAATGTAAAATTACATTTGTAAGCACATGTAATGCAGTTGAGCACATCTAACTTGACAGAATGAAGATATTACGAAACTATCCAAATCAAGTTTCTGTTAGCCTCATATGCTCCCGCACTATACTTACGGGCAATGTTGGTCCTAGGTGAAGAACTTACATGTGTATTTCCATGAAAACATTACAATACAAAAATCCTTGAAATAAAGTCAATTCTCAGCTGAATCCACAAGAAATGGTGTAAAATTGCATTTGGAAGAATATTAAATGCAGTTGAGCACATCTAACTTTACACAATGATGATATTACAATATCAACCAAATCAAGCTTTTGTCAGCCTCATATGGTCCCACACTATACTTAAGGGCAATGTCGGTCCTAGGTGAACACCTTACATGTGTATTTGCATGAAAACATTACAATACAAGAATCCTTGAAACAAAGTCAATTCTCAGCTGAATCCACAAGAAATGGTGAAAAATTGCATTTGGAAGCATTTAAATGCAGTTGAGCACATCTAACTTTACACAATGATGATATTACAATATCAACCAAATCAAGCTTTTGTCAGCCTCATATGCTCCCACACTACACTTAAGGGCAATGTCGGTCCTAGGTGAACACCTTACATGTGTATTTGCATGAAAACATTACAATACAGTAAATCCTTGAAACCAAGTCAATTCTGAGCTGAAACCACAAGAAATGTTGTGAAATTGCATTTGTAAGCTTATGTAATGCAGTTGAGCACATCTAACTTTACAGAATGAAGATATTGCAATACCATCCAAATCAAGCTTCTCTCAGCTTGATATGCTCCTACACTATACTTAAGTCAATCTCTGTCATAGCTGAAGAGTTTACTTGTATGCTTCCAGGAAAACATTACAATTCAGTCAAACTTATGGGCAATCTCTGTCATAGGTGAATAAATTACTTCAATCTTTGGAAAAAAAAATTAAAGTTCAGTCAAACTCTTGAAACCAAGTCAGATCTGACCTGAAACAACTAGGAATGTAAAATTACATTTGTAAGCACATGTAATGCAGTTGAGCACATCTAACTTGACAGAATGAAGATATTACGAAACTATCCAAATCAAGTTTCTGTCAGCCTCATATGCTCCCGTACTTTACTTAAGGGCAATGTAGGTCCTAGGTGAAGAACTTACATGTGTATTTCCATGAAAACATTACAATACAGTAAATCCTTGAAACCAAGTCAATTCTGAGCTGAAACCACATTAAATGTTGTGAAATTGCATTTGAAAGCTTATGTAATGCAGTTGAGCACATCTAACTTTTCAGAATGAAGATATTGCAAAACTATCAAAATCAAGCGTCTCTCAGCTTGATATGCTCCTACACTATACTTAAGTCAATCTCTGTCATAGCTGAAGAGTTTAATTGTATGCTTCCAAGAAAACATTACAATTCAGTCAAACTTATGGGCAATCTCTGTCAGAGGTGAATAATTTACTTGTATCTTTGAAAAATAAAAATTACAGTTCATTCAAACTCTTGAAACCAAGTCAGATCTGATCTAAAACAACAAGAAATGTAAAATTGCATTTGTAAGCACATGTTATGCAGTTGAGCACATCTAACTTTACACAATGATGATATTACAATATCAACCAAATCAAGCTTTTGTCAGCCTCATATGCTCCCACACTATACTTAAGGGCAATGTCGGTCCTAGGTGAACACCTTACATGTGTATTTGCATGAAAACATTACAATACAGTAAATCCTTGAAACCAAGTCAATTCTGAGCTGAAACCACAAGAAATGTTGTGAAATTGCATTTGAAAGCTTATGTAATGCAGTTGAGCACATCTAACTTTTCAGAATGAAGATATTGCAATACTATCCAAATCAAGCGTCTCTCAGCTTGATATGCTCCTACACTATACTTAAGTCAATCTCTGTCATAGCTGAAGAGTGTACTTGTATGCTTCCAAGAAAACATTACAATTCAGTCAAACTTATGGGCAACCTCTGTCATAGGTGAATAATTTACTTGTATCTTTGAAAAAAAAAAATTACAGTTCAATCAAACTCTTGAAACCAAGTCAGATCTGATCTAAAACAACAAGAAATGTAAAATTGCATTTGTAAGCACATGTTATGCAGTTGAGGACATCTAACTTGACAGAATGAATATATTACAAAACTATCCAAATCAAGTTTCTGTCAGCCACCTATGCTCCCGCACTATACTTACGGGTAATGTCGGTCATAGGTGAACACCTTACATGTGTATTTCCATGAAAACATTACAATACAAGAAACCTTGAAACAAAGTCAATTCTCAGCTGAATCCACAAGAAATGGTGTAAAATTGCATTTGGAAGCATTTAAATGCAGTTGAGCACATCTAACTTTACACAATGATGATATTACAATATCAACCAAATCAAGCTTTTGTCAGCCTCATATGCTCCCACACTATACTTAAGGGCAATGTCGGTCCTAGGTGAACACCTTACATGTGTATTTGCATGAAAACATTACAATACAGTAAATCATTGAAACCAAGTCAATTCTGAGCTGAAACCACAAGAAATGTTGTGAAATTGCATGTGTAAGCTTATGTAATCCAGTTGAGCACATCTAACTTTTCAGAATGAAGATATTGCAATACTATCCAAATCAAGCGTTTCTCAGCTTGATATGCTCCTACACTGTTCTTAAGTCAATCTCTGTCATAGCTGAAGAGTTTACTTGTATGTTTCCAGGAAAACATTACAATTCAGTCAAACTTATGGGCAATCTCTGTCATAGGTGAATAATTTACTTCTATCTTTGGAAAAAAAAATTAAAGTTCAGTCAAACTCTTGAAACCAAGTCAGATCTGACCTGAAACAACTAGAAATGTAAAATTACATTTGTAAGCACATGTAATGCAGTTGAGCACATCTAACTTGACAGAATGAAGATATTACAAAACTATCCAAATCAAGTTTCTGTCAACCTCATATGCTCCCGCACTTTACTTAAGGGCAATGTTGGTCCTAGGTGAAGAACTTGCATGTGTATTTCCATGAAAACATTACAATACAGTAAATCCTTGAAATCAAGTCAATTCTGAGCTGAAACCACAAGAAATGTTGTGAAATTGCATTTGAAAGCTTATGTAATGCAGTTGAGCACATCTAACTTTTCAGAATGAAGATATTGCAATACTATCCAAATCAAGCGTCTCTCTGCTTGATATGCTCCTACACTATACTTAAGTCAATCTCTGTCATAGCTGAAGAGTTTACTTGTATGCTTCCAAGAAAACATTACAATTCAGTCAAACTTATGGGCAATCTCTGTCAGAGGTGAATAATTTACTTGTATCTTTGAAAAAAAAAAATTACAGTTCAATCAAACTCTTGAAACCAAGTCAGATCTGACCTAAAACAACAAGAAATGTAAAATTGCATTTGAAAGCACATGTTATGCAGTTGAGCACATCTAACTTGACAGAATGAAGATATTACAAAACTATCCAAATCAAGTTTCTGTCAGCCTCCTATGCTCCCGCACTATACATACGGGTAATGTCTGTCATAGGTGAACACCTTACATGTGTATTTCCATGAAAACATTACAATACAAGAAACCTTGAAACAAAGTCAATTCTCAGCTGAATCCACAAGAAATGGTGTAAAATTGCATTTGGAAGCAATTAAATGCAGTTGAGCACATCTAACTTTACAGAATGATGATATTACAATATCAACCAAATCAAGCTCTTGTCAGCCTCATATGCTCCCACACTATACTTAAGGGCAATGTCGGTCCTAGGTGAACACCTTACATGTGTATTTGCATGAAAACATTACAATACAGTAAATCCTTGAAACCAAGTCAATTCTGAGCTGAAACCACAAGAAATGTTGTGAAATTGCATTTGTAAGCTTATGTAATGCAGTTGAGCACATCAAACTTTACAGAATGAAGATATTACAAAACTATCCAAATCAAGTTTCTGTCAGCTTGATATGCTCCTACACTATACTTAAGTCAATCTCTGTCATAGCTGAAGAGTTTACTTGTATGCTTCCAAGAAAACATTACAATTCAGTCAAACTTATGGGCAATCTCTGTCAGAGGTGAATAATTTACTTGTATTTTTGAAAAAAAAAAATTACAGTTCAATCAAACTCTTGAAACCAAGTCAGATCTGACCTAAAACAACAAGAAATGTAAAATTGCATTTGTAAGCACATGTTATGCAGTTGAGCACATCTAACTTGACAGAATGAAGATATTACAAAACTATCCAAATCAAGTTTCTGTCAGCCTCCTATGCTCCCGCACTATACACTCACCTAAAGGATTATTAGGAACACCTGTTCAATTTCTCATTAATGCAATTATCTAACCAACCAATCACATGGCAGTTGTTTCAATGCATTTAGGGGTGTGGTCCTGGTCAAGACAATCTCCTGAACTCCAAACTGAATGTCTGAATGGGAAAGAAAGGTGATTTAAGCAATTTTGAGCATGGCATGGTTGTTGGTGCCAGACGGGCCGGTCTGAGTATTTCACAATCTGCTCAGTTACTGGGATTTTCATGCACAACCATTTCTAGGGTTTACAAAGAATGGTGTGAAAAGGGAAAAACATCCAGTATGCGGCAGTCCTGTGGGCGAAAATGCCTTGTTGATGCTAGAGGTCAGAGGACAATGGGCCGACTGATTCAAGCTGATAGAAGAGCAACTTTGACTGAAATAACCACTCGTTACAACCGAGGTATGCAGCAAAGCATTTGTGAAGCCACAACACATACAACCTTGAGGCGGATGGGCTACAACAGCAGAAGACCCCACCGAGTACCACTCATCTCCACTACAAATAGGAAAAAGAGGCTACAATTTGCACAAGCTCACCAAAATTGGACAGTTGAAGACTGGAAAAATGTTGCCTGGTCTGATGAGTCTCGATTTCTGTTGAGACATTCAGATGGTAGAGTCAGAATTTGGCGTAAACAGAATGAGAACATGGATCCATCATGCCTTGTTACAACTGTGGTTGGCTGGTGGTGGTGGTGTAATGGTGTGGGGGATGTTTTCTTGGCACACTTTAGGCCCCTTAGTGCCAATTGGGCATCGTTTAAATGCCACGGCCTACCTGAGCATTGTTTCTGACCATGTCCATCCCTTTATGACCACCATGTACCCATCCTCTGATGGCTACTTCCAGCAGGATAATGCACCATGTCACAAAGGTTGAATCATTTCAAATTGGTTTCTTGAACATGACAATGAGTTCACTGTACTAAACTGGCCCCCACAGTCACCAGATCTCAACCCAATAGAGCATCTTTGGGATGTGGTGGAACGGGAGCTTCGTGCCCTGGATGTGCATCCCACGAATCTCTATCAACTGCAAGATGCTATCCTATCAATATGGGCCAACATTTCTAAAGAATGCTTTCAGCACCTTGTTGAATCAATGCCACGTAGAATTAAGGCAGTTCTGAAGGCGAAAGGGGGTCAAACACAGTATTAGTATGGTGTTCCTAATAATCCTTTAGGTGAGTGTACTTACGGGCAATGTCGGTCATAGGTGAAGACCTTACATGTGTATTTCCATGAAAACATTACAATACAAAAATCCTTGAAATAAAGTCAATTCTCAGCTGAATCCACAAGAAATGGTGTAAAATTGAATTTGGAAGAATATTAAATGCAGTTGAGCACATCTAACTTTACACAATGAAGATATTACAAAACTATCCAAATCAAGCTTCTTTCAGCCTGATTTGCTCCCACATTATACTTTAGACCAATCTCTGTCATTGCTGAAGAGTGTACATGTGTGTATTCAAAGACAAAATTACAATTCAGTTAAACCCTTGAAACCAAGTCAATTCTGAGCCGAAACCACAAGAAATTTAGTAAAATTGCTTTTGTAAGTACATGTAATGCAGTTGAGCACTTCTTACTTGACAGAATGAAGATATTACAAAACTATCCAAATCAAGTTTCTGTCAGCCTCATATGCTCCCACACTATACTTAAGGGCAATGCCGGTCATAGGTGAAGACCTTACATGTGTATTTCCATGAAAACATTACAATACAGGAATCCTTGAAACAAAGTCAATTCCCAGCTGAATCCACAAGAAATGGTGTAAAATTGCATTTAGAAGCATATTAAATGCAGTTGAGCACATCTAACTTTACACAATGATGATATTACAATATCAACCAAATCAAGCTTTTGTCAGCCTCATATGCTCCCACACTATACTTAAGGGCAATGTCGGTTCTAGGTGAACAACTTACATGTGTATTTGCATGAAAACATTACAATACAAGAATCCTTGAAACAAAGTCAATTCTCAGCTGAATCCACAAGAAATGGTGAAAAATTGCATTTGGAAGCATTTAAATGCAGTTGAGCACATTTAACTTTACACAATGATGATATTACAAATATCAACCAAATCAAGCTTTTCTCAGCCTCATATGCTCCCACACTATACTTAAGGGCAATGTCGGTCCTAGGTGAACACCTTACATGTGTATTTGCATGAAAACATTACAATACAAGAATCCTTGAAACAAAGTCAATTCTCAGCTGAATCCACAAGAAATGGTGAAAAATTGCATTTGGAAGCATATAAATGCAGTTGAGCACATTTAACTTTACACAATGATGATATTACAAATATCAACCAAATCAAGCTTTTGTCAGCCTCATATGCTCCCACACTATACTTAAGGGCAATGTTGGTCCTAGGTGAAGAACTTACATGTGTATATCCATGAAAACATTACAATACAGTAAATCCTTGAAACCAAGTCAATTCTGAGCTGAAAGCACAAGAAATGTTGTGAAATTGCATGTGTAAGCTTATGTAATGCAGTTGAGCACATCTAACTTTTCAGAATGAAGATATTGCAATACTATCCAAATCAAGCGTCTCTCAGCTTGATATGCTCCTACACTATACTTAAGTCAATCTCTGTCATAGCTGAAGAGTTTACTTGTATGCTTCCAAGAAAACATTACAATCCAGTCAAACTTATGGGCAATCTCTGTCAGAGGTGAATAATTTACTTGTATCTTTGAAAAAAAAAATTACAGTTCAATCAAACTCTTGAAACCGAGTCAAATCTGACCTAAAACAACAAGAAATGTAAAATTGCATTTGTAAGCACATGTTATGCAGTTGAGCACATCTAACTTGACAGAATGAATATATTACAAAACTATCCAAATCAAGTTTCTGTCAGCCTCCTATGCTCCCGCACTATAATTACGGGCAATGTCGGTCATAGGTGAACACCTTACATGTGTATTTGCATGAAAACATTACAATACATTAAATCCTTGAAACCAAGTCAATTCTGAGCTGAATCCACAAAAAATGGTGTAAAATTGCATTTGTAAGCTTATGTAATGCAGTTGAGCACATCTAACTTGACAGAATGAAGATATTACAAAACTATCCAAATCAAGCTTCTTTCAGCCTGATTTTCTCCCTCATTATACTTAAGAGCAATCTCTGTCATTGCTGAAGAGTGTACATGTGTGTATTCAAAGACAAAAATACAATTCAGTTAAACCCTTGAAACCAAGTCAATTCTGAGCCGAAAGCACAAGAAATTTTGTAAAATTGCTTTTGTAAGTACATGTAATGCAGTTGAGCACTTCTAACTTGACAGAATGAAGATATTGCAATACCATCCAAATCAAGATTCTGTCAGCCTTATATGCTCCCACACTATACTTAAGGGCAATGCCGGTCCTAGGTGAAGACCTTACAGGTGTATTTCCATGAAAACATAACAATACAAGAATCCTTGAAACAAAGTCAATTCTCAGCTGAATCCACAAGAAATGGTGTAAAATTGCATTTGGAAGCATATTAAATGCAGTTGAGCACATCTAACTTTACACAATGAAGATATTACAAAACTATCCAAATCAAGTTTCTGACAGCCTCAAATGCTCCCACACTATACTTAAGGGCAATGTCGGTCCTAGGTGAACACCTTACATGTGTATTTGCATGAAAACATTACAATACAAGAATCCTTGAAACAAAGTCAATTCTGAGCTGAAACCACAAGAAATGGTGTAAAATTGCATTTGCAAGCTTATGTAATGCAGTTGAGCACATCAAACTTTACACAATTATGATATTACAATATCAACCAAATCAAGCTTTTGTCAGCCTCATATGCTCCCACACTATACTAAAGGGCAACGTCTGTCATAGGTGAACACCTTACATGTGTATTTGCATGAGAACATTACAATTCAATAAACCCTTGAAACCATGTCAGTTCTGACCTGAAACAACAAGAAATGTTGAAAAATTGCATGTGTTAGCACATGTAATGCAGTTGAGCACATCTAACTTGACAGAATGAAGATATTACAAAACTATCCAAATCAAGCTTCTTTCAGCCTGATTTGCTCCCACATTATACTTTAGACCAATCTCTGTCATTGCTGAAGAGTGTACATGTGTGTATTCAAAGACAAAATTACAATTCAGTTAAACCCTTGAAACCAAGTCAATTCTGAGCCGAAACCACAAGAAATTTAGTAAAATTGCTTTTGTAAGTACATGTAATGCAGTTGAGCACTTCTTACTTGACAGAATGAAGATATTACAAAACTATCCAAATCAAGTTTCTGTCAGCCTCATATGCTCCCGCATTATACTTAAGGGAAATGTCGGTCATAGGTGAAGACCTTACATGTTTATTTCCATGAAAACATAACAATACAAGAATCCTTGAAACAAAGTCAATTCTCAGCTGAATGCACAAGAAATGGTGTAAAATTGAATTTGGAAGCATAATAAATGCAGTTGAGCACATCTAACTTTACACAATGATGATATTACAATATCAACCAAATCAAGCTTTTATCAGCCTCATATGATCCCACACTATACTTAAGGGCAATGTCGGTCCTAGGTGAACACCTTACATGTGTATTTGCATGAAAACATTACAATACAAGAATCCTTGAAACAATGTCAATTCTCAGCTGAATCCACAAGAAATGGTGTAAAATTGCATTTGGAAGCATATTAAATGCAGTTGAGCACATCTAACTTTACACAATGATGGTATTACAATATCAACCAAATCAAGCTTTTGTCAGCCTCATATGCTCCCACACTATACTTAAGGGCAATGTCGGTCCTAGGTGAACACCTTACATGTGTATTTGCATGAAAACATTACAATACAGTAAATCCTTGAAACCAAGTCAATTCTGAGCTGAAACCACAAGAAATGTTGTGAAATTGCATTTGTAAGCTTATGTAATGCAGTTGAGCACATCTAACTTTACAGAATGAAGATATTGCAATACCATCCAAATCAAACTTCTCTCAGCTTGATATGCTCCTACACTGTACTTAAGTCAATCTCTGTCATAGCTGAACAGTTTACTTGTATGTTTCCAGGAAAACATTACAATTCAGTCAAACTTATGGGCAATCACTGTCATAGGTGAAGAGTTTACTTGTGTGTTTGCAAAGAAAAATTACAATTCAGTTAAACTTATGGGCAATCTCTGTCATAGATGAATAATTTAATTGTATCGTTGGAAAAATAAATTAAAGTTCAGTCAAACTCTTGAAACCAAGTCAATTCTGAGCTGAAACCACAAGAAATGTTGTGAAATTGCATTTGTAAGCACTTGTAATGCAGTTAGGCACATCTAACTTTACAGAATAATGATATTGCAAAACCATTCAAATCAACTTCTCTCAGCCTCATATTCTCAAACAGTATACATAAGGGCAATGTCTGTCATAGGTGAACACCTTACATGTGTATTTGCATGAGAACATTACAATTCAATAAACCCTTGAAACCATGTCAGTTCTGACCTGAAACAACAAGAAATGTTGAAAAATTGCATGTGTTAGCACATGTAATGCAGTTGAGCACATCTAACTTGACAGAATGAAGATATTACAAAACTATCCAAATCAAGCTTCTTTCAGCCTGATTTGCTCCCACATTATACTTAAGAGCAATCTCTGTCATTGCTGAAGAGTGTACATGTGTGTATTCAAAGACAAAATTACAATTCAGTTAAACCCTTGAAACCAAGTCAATTCTGAGCCGAAACCACAAGAAATTTTTTAAAATTGCTTTTGTAAGTACATGTAATGCAGTTGAGCACTTCTAACTTGACAGAATGAAGATATTACAAAACTATCCAAATCAAGATTCTGTCAGCCTCATATGCTCCCACACTATACTTAAGGGCAATGCCGGTCATAGGTGAAGACTTTACAGGTGTATTTCCATGAAAACATAACAATACAAGAATCCTTGAAACAAAGTCAATTCTCAGCTGAATGCACAAGAAATGGTGTAAAATTGCATTTGGAAGCATATTAATTGCAGTTGAGCACATCTAACTTTACACAATGATGATATTACAATATCAATCAAATCAAGCTTTTGTCAGCCTCAAATGCTCCCACACTATACTTAAGGGCAATGTCGGTCCTAGGTGAACACCTTACATGTGTATTTGCATGAAAACATTACAATACAGTAAATCCTTGAAACAAAGTCAATTCTCAGCTGAATGCACAAGAAATGGTGTAAAATTGCATTTGCAAGCTTATGTAATGCAGTTGAGCACATCAAACTTTACACAATTATGATATTACAATATCAACCAAATCAAGCTTTTGTCAGCCTCATATGCTCCCACACTATACTAAAGGGCAACGTCTGTCATAGGTGAACACCTTACATGTGTATTTGCATGAGAACATTACAATTCAATAAACCCTTGAAACCATGTCAGTTCTGACCTGAAACAACAAGAAATGTTGAAAAATTGCATGTGTTAGCACATGTAATGCAGTTGAGCACATCTAACTTGACAGAATGAAGATATTACAAAACTATCCAAATCAAGCTTCTTTCAGCCTGATTTGCTCCCACATTATACTTAAGAGCAATCTCTGTCATTGCTGAAGAGTGTACATGTGTGTATTCAAAGACAAAATTACAATTCAGTTAAACCCTTGAAACCAAGTCAATTCTGAGCCGAAACCACAAGAAATTTTTTAAAATTGCTTTTGTAAGTACATGTAATGCAGTTGAGCACTTCTAACTTGACAGAATGAAGATATTACAAAACTATCCAAATCAAGATTCTGTCAGCCTCATATGCTCCCACACTATACTTAAGGGCAATGCCGGTCATAGGTGAAGACTTTACAGGTGTATTTCCATGAAAACATAACAATACAAGAATCCTTGAAACAAAGTCAATTCTCAGCTGAATGCACAAGAAATGGTGTAAAATTGCATTTGGAAGCATATTAATTGCAGTTGAGCACATCTAACTTTACACAATGATGATATTACAATATCAATCAAATCAAGCTTTTGTCAGCCTCAAATGCTCCCACACTATACTTAAGGGCAATGTCGGTCCTAGGTGAACACCTTACATGTGTATTTGCATGAAAACATTACAATACAGTAAATCCTTGAAACAAAGTCAATTCTCAGCTGAATGCACAAGAAATGGTGTAAAATTGCATTTGCAAGCTTATGTAATGCAGTTGAGCACATCAAACTTTACACAATTATGATATTACAATATCAACCAAATCAAGCTTTTGTCAGCCTCATATGCTCCCACACTATACTAAAGGGCAACGTCTGTCATAGGTGAACACCTTACATGTGTATTTGCATGAGAACATTACAATTCAATAAACCCTTGAAACCATGTCAGTTCTGACCTGAAACAACAAGAAATGTTGAAAAATTGCATGTGTTAGCACATGTAATGCAGTTGAGCACATCTAACTTGACAGAATGAAGATATTACAAAACTATCCAAATCAAGCTTCTTTCAGCCTGATTTGCTCCCACATTATACTTAAGAGCAATCTCTGTCATTGCTGAAGAGTGTACATGTGTGTATTCAAAGACAAAATTACAATTCAGTTAAACCCTTGAAACCAAGTCAATTCTGAGCCGAAACCACAAGAAATTTTTTAAAATTGCTTTTGTAAGTACATGTAATGCAGTTGAGCACTTCTAACTTGACAGAATGAAGATATTACAAAACTGTCCAAATCAAGATTCTGTCAGCCTCATATGCTCCCACACTATACTTAAGGGCAATGCCGGTCATAGGTGAAGACTTTACAGGTGTATTTCCATGAAAACATAACAATACAAGAATCCTTGAAACAAAGTCAATTCTCAGCTGAATGCACAAGAAATGGTGTAAAATTGCATTTGGAAGCATATTAATTGCAGTTGAGCACATCTAACTTTACACAAAATTGATATTACAATATCAACCAAATCAAGCTTTTGTCAGCCTCAAATGCTCCCACACTATACTTAAGGGCAATGTCGGTCCTAGGTGAACACCTTACATGTGTATTTGCATGAAAACATTACAATACAGTAAATCCTTGAAACCAAGTCAATTTTGAGCTGAATCCACAAGAAATGGTGTAAAATTGCATTTGCAAGCTTATGTAATGCAGTTGAGCACATCAAACTTTACACAATTATGATATTACAATATCAACCAAATCAAGCTTTTGTCAGCCTCATATGCTCCCACACTATACTAAAGGGCAACGTCTGTCATAGGTGAACACCTTACATGTGTATTTGCATGAGAACATTACAATTCAATAAACCCTTGAAACCATGTCAGTTCTGACCTGAAACAACAAGAAATGTTGAAAAATTGCATGTGTTAGCACATGTAATGCAGTTGAGCACATCTAACTTGACAGAATGAAGATATTACAAAACTATCCAAATCAAGCTTCTTTCAGCCTGATTTGCTCCCACATTATACTTAAGAGCAATCTCTGTCATTGCTGAAGAGTGTACATGTGTGTATTCAAAGACAAAATTACAATTCAGTTAAACCCTTGAAACCAAGTCAATTCTGAGCCGAAACCACAAGAAATTTTTTAAAATTGCTTTTGTAAGTACATGTAATGCAGTTGAGCACTTCTAACTTGACAGAATGAAGATATTACAAAACTATCCAAATCAAGATTCTGTCAGCCTCATATGCTCCCACACTATACTTAAGGGCAATGCCGGTCATAGGTGAAGACTTTACAGGTGTATTTCCATGAAAACATAACAATACAAGAATCCTTGAAACAAAGTCAATTCTCAGCTGAATGCACAAGAAATGGTGTAAAATTGCATTTGGAAACATATTAATTGCAGTTGAGCACATCTAACTTTACACAATGATGATATTACAATATCAACCAAATCAAGCTTTTGTCAGCCTCAAATGCTCCCACACTATACTTAAGGGCAATGTCGGTCCTAGGTGAACACCTTACATGTGTATTTGCATGAAAACATTACAATACAGTAAATCCTTGAAACCAAGTCAATTTTGAGCTGAATCCACAAGAAATGGTGTAAAATTGCATTTGCAAGCTTATGTAATGCAGTTGAGCACATCAAACTTTACACAATTATGATATTACAATATCAACCAAATCAAGCTTTTGTCAGCCTCATATGCTCCCACACTATACTAAAGGGCAACGTCTGTCATAGGTGAACACCTTACATGTGTATTTGCATGAGAACATTACAATTCAATAAACCCTTGAAACCATGTCAGTTCTGACCTGAAACAACAAGAAATGTTGAAAAATTGCATGTGTTAGCACATGTAATGCAGTTGAGCACATCTAACTTGACAGAATGAAGATATTACAAAACTATCCAAATCAAGCTTCTTTCAGCCTGATTTGCTCCCACATTATACTTAAGAGCAATCTCTGTCATTGCTGAAGAGTGTACATGTGTGTATTCAAAGACAAAATTACAATTCAGTTAAACCCTTGAAACCAAGTCAATTCTGAGCCGAAACCACAAGAAATTTTTTAAAATTGCTTTTGTAAGTACATGTAATGCAGTTGAGCACTTCTAACTTGACAGAATGAAGATATTACAAAACTATCCAAATCAAGATTCTGTCAGCCTCATATGCTCCCACACTATACTTAAGGGCAATGCCGGTCATAGGTGAAGACCTTACAGGTGTATTTCCATGAAAACATAACAATACAAGAATCCTTGAAACAAAGTCAATTCTCAGCTGAATGCACAAGAAATGGTGTAAAATTGCATTTGGAAGCATATTAATTGCAGTTGAGCACATCTAACTTTACACAATGATGATATTACAATATCAACCAAATCAAGCTTTTGTCAGCCTCAAATGCTCCCACACTATACTTAAGGGCAATGTCGGTCCTAGGTGAACACCTTACATGTGTATTTGCATGAAAACATTACAATACAGTAAATCCTTGAAACCAAGTCAATTTTGAGCTGAATCCACAAGAAATGGTGTAAAATTGCATTTGCAAGCTTATGTAATGCAGTTGAGCACATCAAACTTTACACAATTATGATATTACAATATCAACCAAATCAAGCTTTTGTCAGCCTCATATGCTCCCACACTATACTAAAGGGCAACGTCTGTCATAGGTGAACACCTTACATGTGTATTTGCATGAGAACATTACAATTCAATAAACCCTTGAAACCATGTCAGTTCTGACCTGAAACAACAAGAAATGTTGAAAAATTGCATGTGTTAGCACATGTAATGCAGTTGAGCACATCTAACTTGACAGAATGAAGATATTACAAAACTATCCAAATCAAGCTTCTTTCAGCCTGATTTGCTCCCACATTATACTTAAGAGCAATCTCTGTCATTGCTGAAGAGTGTACATGTGTGTATTCAAAGACAAAATTACAATTCAGTTAAACCCTTGAAACCAAGTCAATTCTGAGCCGAAACCACAAGAAATTTTTTAAAATTGCTTTTGTAAGTACATGTAATGCAGTTGAGCACTTCTAACTTGACAGAATGAAGATATTACAAAACTATCCAAATCAAGATTCTGTCAGCCTCATATGCTCCCACACTATACTTAAGGGCAATGCCGGTCATAGGTGAAGACCTTACAGGTGTATTTCCATGAAAACATAACAATACAAGAATCCTTGAAACAAAGTCAATTCTCAGCTGAATGCACAAGAAATGGTGTAAAATTGCATTTGGAAGCATATTAATTGCAGTTGAGCACATCTAACTTTACACAATGATGATATTACAATATCAACCAAATCAAGCTTTTGTCAGCCTCAAATGCTCCCACACTATACTTAAGGGCAATGTCGGTCCTAGGTGAACACCTTACATGTGTATTTGCATGAAAACATTACAATACAGTAAATCCTTGAAACCAAGTCAATTTTGAGCTGAATCCACAAGAAATGGTGTAAAATTGCATTTGCAAGCTTATGTAATGCAGTTGAGCACATCAAACTTTACACAATTATGATATTACAATATCAACCAAATCAAGCTTTTGTCAGCCTCATATGCTCCCACACTATACTAAAGGGCAACGTCTGTCATAGGTGAACACCTTACATGTGTATTTGCATGAGAACATTACAATTCAATAAACCCTTGAAACCATGTCAGTTCTGACCTGAAACAACAAGAAATGTTGAAAAATTGCATGTGTTAGCACATGTAATGCAGTTGAGCACATCTAACTTGACAGAATGAAGATATTACAAAACTATCCAAATCAAGCTTCTTTCAGCCTGATTTGCTCCCACATTATACTTAAGAGCAATCTCTGTCATTGCTGAAGAGTGTACATGTGTGTATTCAAAGACAAAGTTACAATTCATTTAAACCCTTGAAACCAAGTCAATTCTGAGCCGAAACCACAAGAAATTTAGTAAAATTGCTTTTGTAAGTACATGTAATGCAGTTGAGCACGTCTAACTTGACAGAATGAAGATATTACAAAACTATCCAAATCAAGTTTCTGACAGCCTCATATGCTCCCGCATTATACTTAAGGGAAATGTCGGTCATAGGTGAAGACCTTACATGTGTATTTCCATGAAATCATAACAATACAGAAATCCTTGAAATGTCTATTCTCAGCTGAATCCACAAGAAATGGTGTAAAATTGAATTTGGAAGCATAATAAATGCAGTTGAGCACATCTAACTTTACACAATGATGATATTACAATATCAACCAAATCAAGCTTTTGTCAGCCTCATATGATCCCACACTATACTTAAGGGCAATGTCGGTCCTAGGTGAACACCTTACATGTGTATTTGCATGAAAACATAACAATACAAGAATCCTTGAAACAATGTCAATTCTCAGCTGAATCCACAAGAAATGGTGTAAAATTGCATTTGGAAGCATATTAAATGCAGTTGAGCACATCTAACTTTACACAATGATGGTATTACAATATCAACCAAATCAAGCTTTTGTCAGCCTCATATGCTCCCACACTATACTTAAGGGCAATGTCGGTCCTAGGTGAACACCTTACATGTGTATTTGCATGAAAACATTACAATACAGTAAATCCTTGAAACCAAGTCAATTCTGAGCTGAAACCACAAGAAATGTTGTGAAATTGCATTTGTAAGCTTATGTAATGCAGTTGAGCACATCTAACTTTACAGAATGAAGATATTGCAATACCATCCAAATCAAGCTTCTCTCAGCTTGATATGCTCCTACACTGTACTTAAGTCAATCTCTGTCATAGCTGAACAGTTTACTTGTATGTTTCCAGGAAAACATTACAATTCAGTCAAACTTATGGGCAATCACTGTCATAGGTGAAGAGTTTACTTGTGTGTTTGCAAAGAAAAATTACAATTCAGTTAAACTTATGGGCAATCTCTGTCATAGATGAATAATTTAATTGTATCGTTGGAAAAATAAATTAAAGTTCAGTCAAACTCTTGAAACCAAGTCAATTCTGAGCTGAAACCACAAGAAATGTTGTGAAATTGCATTTGTAAGCACTTGTAATGCAGTTAGGCACATCTAACTTTACAGAATAATGATATTGCAAAACCATTCAAATCAACTTCTCTCAGCCTCATATTCTCAAACAGTATACATAAGGGCAATGTCTGTCATAGGTGAACACCTTACATGTGTATTTGCATGAGAACATTACAATTCAATAAACCCTTGAAACCATGTCAGTTCTGACCTGAAACAACAAGAAATGTTGAAAAATTGCATGTGTTAGCACATGTAATGCAGTTGAGCACATCTAACTTGACAGAATGAAGATATTACAAAACTATCCAAATCAAGTTTCTGACAGCCTCATATGCTCCCGCATTATACTTAAGGGAAATGTCGGTCATAGGTGAAGACCTTACATGTGTATTTCCATGAAATCATAACAATACAGAAATCCTTGAAATGTCTATTCTCAGCTGAATCCACAAGAAATGGTGTAAAATTGAATTTGGAAGCATAATAAATGCAGTTGAGCACATCTAACTTTACACAATGATGATATTACAATATCAACCAAATCAAGCTTTTGTCAGCCTCATATGATCCCACACTATACTTAAGGGCAATGTCGGTCCTAGGTGAACACCTTACATGTGTATTTGCATGAAAACATAACAATACAAGAATCCTTGAAACAATGTCAATTCTCAGCTGAATCCACAAGAAATGGTGTAAAATTGCATTTGGAAGCATATTAAATGCAGTTGAGCACATCTAACTTTACACAATGATGGTATTACAATATCAACCAAATCAAGCTTTTGTCAGCCTCATATGCTCCCACACTATACTTAAGGGCAATGTCGGTCCTAGGTGAACACCTTACATGTGTATTTGCATGAAAACATTACAATACAGTAAATCCTTGAAACCAAGTCAATTCTGAGCTGAAACCACAAGAAATGTTGTGAAATTGCATTTGTAAGCTTATGTAATGCAGTTGAGCACATCTAACTTTACAGAATGAAGATATTGCAATACCATCCAAATCAAGCTTCTCTCAGCTTGATATGCTCCTACACTGTACTTAAGTCAATCTCTGTCATAGCTGAACAGTTTACTTGTATGTTTCCAGGAAAACATTACAATTCAGTCAAACTTATGGGCAATCACTGTCATAGGTGAAGAGTTTACTTGTGTGTTTGCAAAGAAAAATTACAATTCAGTTAAACTTATGGGCAATCTCTGTCATAGATGAATAATTTAATTGTATCGTTGGAAAAATAAATTAAAGTTCAGTCAAACTCTTGAAACCAAGTCAATTCTGAGCTGAAACCACAAGAAATGTTGTGAAATTGCATTTGTAAGCACTTGTAATGCAGTTAGGCACATCTAACTTTACAGAATAATGATATTGCAAAACCATTCAAATCAACTTCTCTCAGCCTCATATTCTCAAACAGTATACATAAGGGCAATGTCTGTCATAGGTGAACACCTTACATGTGTATTTGCATGAGAACATTACAATTCAATAAACCCTTGAAACCATGTCAGTTCTGACCTGAAACAACAAGAAATGTTGAAAAATTGCATGTGTTAGCACATGTAATGCAGTTGAGCACATCTAACTTGACAGAATGAAGATATTACAAAACTATCCAAATCAAGCTTCTTTCAGCCTGATTTGCTCCCACATTATACTTAAGAGCAATCTCTGTCATTGCTGAAGAGTGTACATGTGTGTATTCAAAGACAAAATTACAATTCAGTTAAACCCTTGAAACCAAGTCAATTCTGAGCCGAAACCACAAGAAATTTTTTAAAATTGCTTTTGTAAGTACATGTAATGCAGTTGAGCACTTCTAACTTGACAGAATGAAGATATTACAAAACTATCCAAATCAAGATTCTGTCAGCCTCATATGCTCCCACACTATACTTAAGGGCAATGCCGGTCATAGGTGAAGACTTTACAGGTGTATTTCCATGAAAACATAACAATACAAGAATCCTTGAAACAAAGTCAATTCTCAGCTGAATGCACAAGAAATGGTGTAAAATTGCATTTGGAAGCATATTAATTGCAGTTGAGCACATCTAACTTTACACAATGATGATATTACAATATCAACCAAATCAAGCTTTTGTCAGCCTCAAATGCTCCCACACTATACTTAAGGGCAATGTCGGTCCTAGGTGAACACCTTACATGTGTATTTGCATGAAAACATTACAATACAGTAAATCCTTGAAACCAAGTCAATTTTGAGCTGAATCCACAAGAAATGGTGTAAAATTGCATTTGCAAGCTTATGTAATGCAGTTGAGCACATCAAACTTTACACAATTATGATATTACAATATCAACCAAATCAAGCTTTTGTCAGCCTCATATGCTCCCACACTATACTAAAGGGCAACGTCTGTCATAGGTGAACACCTTACATGTGTATTTGCATGAGAACATTACAATTCAATAAACCCTTGAAACCATGTCAGTTCTGACCTGAAACAACAAGAAATGTTGTGAAATTGCATTTGTAAGCTTATGTAATGCAGTTGAGCACATCTAACTTTACAGAATGAAGATATTGCAATACCATCCAAATCAAGCTTCTCTCAGCTTGATATGCTCCTACACTGTACTTAAGTCAATCTCTGTCATAGCTGAACAGTTTACTTGTATGTTTCCAGGAAAACATTACAATTCAGTCAAACTTATGGGCAATCACTGTCATAGGTGAAGAGTTTACTTGTGTGTTTGCAAAGAAAAATTACAATTCAGTTAAACTTATGGGCAATCTCTGTCATAGATGAATAATTTAATTGTATCGTTGGAAAAATAAATTAAAGTTCAGTCAAACTCTTGAAACCAAGTCAATTCTGAGCTGAAACCACAAGAAATCTTGTGAAATTGCATTTGTAAGCACTTGTAATGCAGTTAGGCACATCTAACTTTACAGAATAATGATATTGCAAAACCATTCAAATCAACTTCTCTCAGCCTCATATTCTCAAACAGTATACATAAGGGCAATGTCTGTCATAGGTGAACACCTTACATGTGTATTTGCATGAGAACATTACAATTCAATAAACCCTTGAAACCATGTCAGTTCTGACCTGAAACAACAAGAAATGTTGAAAAATTGCATGTGTTAGCACATGTAATGCAGTTGAGCACATCTAACTTGACAGAATGAAGATATTACAAAACTATCCAAATCAAGCTTCTTTCAGCCTGATTTGCTCCCACATTATACTTAAGAGCAATCTCTGTCATTGCTGAAGAGTGTACATGTGTGTATTCAAAGACAAAATTACAATTCAGTTAAACCCTTGAAACCAAGTCAATTCTGAGCCGAAACCACAAGAAATTTTTTAAAATTGCTTTTGTAAGTACATGTAATGCAGTTGAGCACTTCTAACTTGACAGAATGAAGATATTACAAAACTATCCAAATCAAGATTCTGTCAGCCTCATATGCTCCCACACTATACTTAAGGGCAATGCCGGTCATAGGTGAAGACTTTACAGGTGTATTTCCATGAAAACATAACAATACAAGAATCCTTGAAACAAAGTCAATTCTCAGCTGAATGCACAAGAAATGGTGTAAAATTGCATTTGGAAGCATATTAATTGCAGTTGAGCACATCAAACTTTACACAATTATGATATTACAATATCAACCAAATCAAGCTTTTGTCAGCCTCATATGCTCCCACACTATACTAAAGGGCAACGTCTGTCATAGGTGAACACCTTACATGTGTATTTGCATGAGAACATTACAATTCAATAAACCCTTGAAACCATGTCAGTTCTGACCTGAAACAACAAGAAATGTTGAAAAATTGCATGTGTTAGCACATGTAATGCAGTTGAGCACATCTAACTTGACAGAATGAAGATATTACAAAACTATCCAAATCAAGCTTCTTTCAGCCTGATTTGCTCCCACATTATACTTTAGAGCAATCTCTGTCATTGCTGAAGAGTGTACATGTGTGTATTCAAAGACAAAATTACAATTCAATAAACCCTTGAAACCAAGTCAATTCTGAGCCGAAACCACAAGAAATTTAGTAAAATTGCTTTTGTAAGTACATGTAATGCAGTTGAGCACTTCTTACTTGACAGAATGAAGATATTACAAAACTATCCAAATCAAGTTTCTGTCAGCCTCATATGCTCCCACACTATACTTAAGGGCAATGCCGGTCATAGGTGAAGACCTTACATGTGTATTTCCATGAAAACATTACAATACAGGAATCCTTGAAACAAAGTCAATTCCCAGCTGAATCCACAAGAAATGGTGTAAAATTGCATTTAGAAGCATATTAAATGCAGTTGAGCTCATCTAACTTTACACAATGATGATATTACAATATCAACCAAATCAAGTTTTGTCAGCCTCATATGCTCCCACACTATACTTAAGGGCAATGTCGGTCCTAGGTGAACACCTTACATGTGTATTTGCATGGAAACATTACAATACAAGAATCCTTGAAACAATGTCAATTCTCAGCTGAATCCACAAGAAATGGTGTAAAATTGCATTTGGAAGCTTATGTAATGCAGTTGAGCACATCTAACTTTACAGAATGAAGATATTGCAATACCATCCAAATCAAGCTTCTCTCAGCTTGATATGCTCCTACACTGTACTTAAGTCAATCTCTGTCATAGCTGAACAGTTTACTTGTATGTTTCCAGGAAAACATTACAATTCAGTCAAACTTATGGGCAATCACTGTCATAGGTGAAGAGTTTACTTGTGTGTTTGCAAAGAAAAATTACAATTCAGTTAAACTTATGGGCAATCTCTGTCATAGATGAATAATTTAATTGTATCGTTGGAAAAATAAATTAAATTTCAGTCAAACTCTTGAAACCAAGTCAATTCTGAGCTGAAACCACAAGAAATGTTGTGAAATTGCATTTGTAAGCACTTGTAATGCAGTTAGGCACATCTAACTTTACAGAATAATGATATTGCAAAACCATTCAAATCAACTTCTCTCAGCCTCATATTCTCAAACAGTTTACATAAGGGCAATGTCTGTCATAGGTGAACACCTTACATGTGTATTTGCATGAGAACATTACAATTCAATAAACCCTTGAAACCATGTCAGTTCTGACCTGAAACAACAAGAAATGTTGAAAAATTGCATGTGTTAGCACATGTAATGCAGTTGAGCACATCTAACTTGACAGAATGAAGATATTACAAAACTATCCAAATCAAGCTTCTTTCAGCCTGATTTGCTCCCACATTATACTTAAGAGCAATCTCTGTCATTGCTGAAGAGTGTACATGTGTGTATTCAAAGACAAAGTTACAATTCATTTAAACCCTTGAAACCAAGTCAATTCTGAGCCGAAACCACAAGAAATTTAGTAAAATTGCTTTTGTAAGTACATGTAATGCAGTTGAGCACGTCTAACTTGACAGAATGAAGATATTACAAAACTATCCAAATCAAGTTTCTGACAGCCTCATATGCTCCCGCATTATACTTAAGGGAAATGTCGGTCATAGGTGAAGACCTTACATGTGTATTTCCATGAAATCATAACAATACAGAAATCCTTGAAATAATGTCAATTCTCAGCTGAATCCACAAGAAATGGTGTAAAATTGAATTTGGAAGCATAATAAATGCAGTTGAGCACATCTAACTTTACACAATGATGATATTACACTATCAACCAAATCCAGCTTTTGTCAGCCTCATATGATCCCACACTATACTTAAGGGCAATGTCGGTCCTAGGTGAACACCTTACATGTGTATTTGCATGAAAACATTACAATACAAGAATCCTTGAAACAATGTCAATTCTCAGCTGAATCCACAAGAAATGGTGTAAAATTGCATTTGGAAGCATATTAAATGCAGTTGAGCACATCTAACTTTACACAATGATGGTATTACAATATCAACCAAATCAAGCTTTTGTCAGCCTCATATGCTCCCACACTATACTTAAGGGCAATGTCGGTCCTAGGTGAACACCTTACATGTGTATTTGCATGAAAACATTACAATACAGTAATCCTTGAAACCAAGTCAATTCTGAGCTGAAACCACAAGAAATGTTGTGAAATTGCATTTGGAAGCTTATGTAATGCAGTTGAGCACATCTAACTTTACAGAATGAAGATATTGCAATACCATCCAAATCAAGCTTCTCTCAGCTTGATATGCTCCTACACTGTACTTAAGTCAATCTCTGTCATAGCTGAACAGTTTACTTGTATGTTTCCAGGAAAACATTACAATTCAGTCAAACTTATGGGCAATCACTGTCATAGGTGAAGAGTTTACTTGTGTGTTTGCAAAGAAAAATTACAATTCAGTTAAACTTATGGGCAATCTCTGTCATAGATGAATAATTTAATTGTATCGTTGGAAAAATAAATTAAAGTTCAGTCAAACTCTTGAAACCAAGTCAATTCTGAGCTGAAACCACAAGAAATGTTGTGAAATTGCATTTGTAAGCACTTGTAATGCAGTTAGGCACATCTAACTTTACAGAATAATGATATTGCAAAACCATTCAAATCAACTTCTCTCAGCCTCATATTCTCAAACAGTATACATAAGGGCAATGTCTGTCATAGGTGAACACCTTACATGTGTATTTGCATGAGAACATTACAATTCAATAAACCCTTGAAACCATGTCAGTTCTGACCTGAAACAACAAGAAATGTTGAAAAATTGCATGTGTTAGCACATGTAATGCAGTTGAGCACATCTAACTTGACAGAATGAAGATATTACAAAACTATCCAAATCAAGATTCTGTCAGCCTCATATGCTCCCACACTATACTTAAGGGCAATGCCGGTCATAGGTGAAGACTTTACAGGTGTATTTCCATGAAAACATAACAATACAAGAATCCTTGAAACAAAGTCAATTCTCAGCTGAATGCACAAGAAATGGTGTAAAATTGCATTTGGAAGCATATTAATTGCAGTTGAGCACATCTAACTTTACACAATGATGATATTACAATATCAACCAAATCAAGCTTTTGTCAGCCTCAAATGCTCCCACACTATACTTAAGGGCAATGTCGGTCCTAGGTGAACACCTTACATGTGTATTTGCATTAAAACATTACAATACAGTAAATCCATGAAACCAAGTCAATTTTGAGCTGAATCCACAAGAAATGGTGTAAAATTGCATTTGCAAGCTTATGTAATGCAGTTGAGCACATCAAACTTTACACAATTATGATATTACAATATCAACCAAATCAAGATTCTGTCAGCCTCATATGCTCCCACACTATACTAAAGGGCAACGTCTGTCATAGGTGAACACCTTACATGTGTATTTGCATGAAAACATTACAATACAAGAATCCTTGAAACAATGTCAATTCTCAGCTGAATCCACAAGAAATGGTGTAAAATTGCATTTGGAAGCATATTAAATGCAGTTGAGCACATCTAACTTTACACAATGATGGTATTACAATATCAACCAAATCAAGCTTTTGTCAGCCTCATATGCTCCCACACTATACTAAAGGGCAACGTCTGTCATAGGTGAACACCTTACATGTGTATTTGCATGAGAACATTACAATTCAATAAACCCTTGAAACCATGTCAGTTCTGACCTGAAACAACAAGAAATGTTGAAAAATTGCATGTGTTAGCACATGTAATGCAGTTGAGCACATCTAACTTGACAGAATGAAGATATTACAAAACTATCCAAATCAAGCTTCTTTCAGCCTGATTTGCTCCCACATTATACTTAAGAGCAATCTCTGTCATTGCTGAAGAGTGTACATGTGTGTATTCAAAGACAAAATTACAATTCAGTTAAACCCTTGAAACCAAGTCAATTCTGAGCCGAAACCACAAGAAATTTTTTAAAATTGCTTTTGTAAGTACATGTAATGCAGTTGAGCACTTCTAACTTGACAGAATGAAGATATTACAAAACTATCCAAATCAAGATTCTGTCAGCCTCATATGCTCCCACACTATACTTAAGGGCAATGCCGGTCATAGGTGAAGACTTTACAGGTGTATTTCCATGAAAACATAACAATACAAGAATCCTTGAAACAAAGTCAATTCTCAGCTGAATGCACAAGAAATGGTGTAAAATTGCATTTGGAAGCATATTAATTGCAGTTGAGCACATCAAACTTTACACAATTATGATATTACAATATCAACCAAATCAAGCTTTTGTCAGCCTCATATGCTCCCACACTATACTAAAGGGCAACGTCTGTCATAGGTGAACACCTTACATGTGTATTTGCATGAGAACATTACAATTCAATAATCCCTTGAAACCATGTCAGTTCTGACCTGAAACAACAAGAAATGTTGAAAAATTGCATGTGTTAGCACATGTAATGCAGTTGAGCACATCTAACTTGACAGAATGAAGATATTACAAAACTATCCAAATCAAGCTTCTTTCAGCCTGATTTGCTCCCACATTATACTTTAGAGCAATCTCTGTCATTGCTGAAGAGTGTACATGTGTGTATTCAAAGACAAAATTACAATTCAGTTAAACCCTTGAAACCAAGTCAATTCTGAGCCGAAACCACAAGAAATTTAGTAAAATTGCTTTTGTAAGTACATGTAATGCAGTTGAGCACTTCTTACTTGACAGAATGAAGATATTACAAAACTATCCAAATCAAGTTTCTGTCAGCCTCATATGCTCCCACACTATACTTAAGGGCAATGCCGGTCATAGGTGAAGACCTTACATGTGTATTTCCATGAAAACATTACAATACAGGAATCCTTGAAACAAAGTCAATTCCCAGCTGAATCCACAAGAAATGGTGTAAAATTGCATTTAGAAGCATATTAAATGCAGTTGAGCACATCTAACTTTACACAATGATGATATTACAATATCAACCAAATCAAGTTTTGTCAGCCTCATATGCTCCCACACTATACTTAAGGGCAATGTCGGTCCTAGGTGAACACCTTACATGTGTATTTGCATGGAAACATTACAATACAAGAATCCTTGAAACAATGTCAATTCTCAGCTGAATCCACAAGAAATGGTGTAAAATTGCATTTGTAAGCTTATGTAATGCAGTTGAGCACATCTAACTTTACAGAATGAAGATATTGCAATACCATCCAAATCAAGCTTCTCTCAGCTTGATATGCTCCTACACTGTACTTAAGTCAATCTCTGTCATAGCTGAACAGTTTACTTGTATGTTTCCAGGAAAACATTACAATTCAGTCAAACTTATGGGCAATCACTGTCATAGGTGAAGAGTTTACTTGTGTGTTTGCAAAGAAAAATTACAATTCAGTTAAACTTATGGGCAATCTCTGTCATAGATGAATAATTTAATTGTATCGTTGGAAAAATAAATTAAAGTTCAGTCAAACTCTTGAAACCAAGTCAATTCTGAGCTGAAACCACAAGAAATGTTGTGAAATTGCATATGTAAGCACTTGTAATGCAGTTAGGCACATCTAACTTTACAGAATAATGATATTGCAAAACCATTCAAATCAACTTCTCTCAGCCTCATATTCTCAAACAGTTTACATAAGGGCAATGTCTGTCATAGGTGAACACCTTACATGTGTATTTGCATGAGAACATTACAATTCAATAAACCCTTGAAACCATGTCAGTTCTGACCTGAAACAACAAGAAATGTTGAAAAATTGCATGTGTTAGCACATGTAATGCAGTTGAGCACATCTAACTTGACAGAATGAAGATATTACAAAACTATCCAAATCAAGCTTTTTTCAGCCTGATTTGCTCCCACATTATACTTTAGAGCAATCTCTGTCATTGCTGAAGAGTGTACATGTGTGTATTCAAAGACAAAATTACAATTCAGTTAAACCCTTGAAACCAAGTCAATTCTGAGCCGAAACCACAAGAAATTTAGTAAAATTGCTTTTGTAAGTACATGTAATGCAGCTGAGCACTTCTTACTTGACAGAATGAAGATATTACAAAACTATCCAAATCAAGTTTCTGTCAGCCTCATATGCTCCCACACTATACTTAAGGGCAATGCCGGTCATAGGTGAAGACCTTACATGTGTATTTCCATGAAAACATTACAATACAGGAATCCTTGAAACAAAGTCAATTCCCAGCTGAATCCACAAGAAATGGTGTAAAATTGCATTTAGAAGCATATTAAATGCAGTTGAGCACATCTAACTTTACACAATGATGATATTACAATATCATCCAAATCAAGTTTTGTCAGCCTCATATGCTCCCACACTATACTTAAGGGCAATGTCGGTCCTAGGTGAACACCTTACATGTGTATTTGCATGAAAACATTACAATACAAGAATCCTTGAAACAATGTCAATTCTCAGCTGAATCCACAAGAAATGGTGTAAAATTGCATTTGGAAGCATATTAAATGCAGTTGAGCACATCTAACTTTACACAATGATGATATTACAATATCAACCAAATCAAGCTTTTGTCAGCCTCATATGCTCCCACACTATACTTAACGGCAATGTCGGTCCTAGGTGAACACCTTACATGTGTATTTGCATGAAAACATTACAATACAGTAAATCCTTGAAACCAAGTCAATTCTGAGCTGAATCCACAAAAAATGGTGTAAAATTGCATTTGTAAGCTTATGTAATGCAGTTGAGCACATCTAACTTTACAGAATGAAGATATTGCAATACCATCCAAATCAAGCTTCTCTCAGCTTGATATGCTCCTACACTGTACTTAAGTCAATCTCTGTCATAGCTGAACAGTTTACTTGTATGTTTCCAGGAAAACATTACAATTCAGTCAAACTTATGGGCAATCACTGTCATAGGTGAAGAGTTTACTTGTGTGTTTGCAAAGAAAAATTACAATTCAGTTAAACTTATGGGCAATCTCTGTCATAGATGAATAATTTAATTGTATCGTTGGAAAAATAAATTAAAGTTCAGTCAAACTCTTGAAACCAAGTCAATTCTGAGCTGAAACCACAAGAAATGTTGTGAAATTGCATTTGTAAGCACTTGTAATGCAGTTAGGCACATCTAACTTTACAGAATAATGATATTGCAAAACCATTCAAATCAACTTCTCTCAGCCTCATATTCTCAAACAGTTTACATAAGGGCAATGTCTGTCATAGGTGAACACCTTACATGTGTATTTGCATGAGAACATTACAATTCAATAAACCCTTGAAACCATGTCAGTTCTGACCTGAAACAACAAGAAATGTTGAAAAATTGCATGTGTTAGCACATGTAATGCAGTTGAGCACATCTAACTTGACAGAATGAAGATATTACAAAACTATCCAAATCAAGCTTCTTTCAGCCTGATTTGCTCCCACATTATACTTAAGAGCAATCTCTGTCATTGCTGAAGAGTGTACATGTGTGTATTCAAAGACAAAATTACAATTCAGTTAAACCCTTGAAACCAAGTCAATTCTGAGCTGAAACCACAAGAAATGTTGTGAAATTGCATTTGTAAGCACTTGTAATGCAGTTAGGCACATCTAACTTTACAGAATAATGATATTGCAAAACCATTCAAATCAACTTCTCTCAGCCTCATATTCTCAAACAGTTTACATAAGGGCAATGTCTGTCATAGGTGAACACCTTACATGTGTATTTGCATGAGAACATTACAATTCAATAAACCCTTGAAACCATGTCAGTTCTGACCTGAAACAACAAGAAATTTTTTAAAATTGCTTTTGTAAGTACATGTAATGCAGTTGAGCACTTCTAACTTGACAGAATGAAGATATTACAAAACTATCCAAATCAAGATTCTGTCAGCCTCATATGCTCCCACACTATACTTAAGGGCAATGCTAGTCATAGGTGAAGACTTTACAGGTGTATTTCCATGAAAACATAACAATACAAGAATCCTTGAAACAAACTCAATTCTCAGCTGAATGCACAAGAAATGGTGTAAAATTGCATTTGGAAGCATATTAATTGCAGTTGAGCACATCTAACTTTACACAATGATGATATTACAATATCAACCAAATCAAGCTTTTGTCAGCCTCAAATGCTCCCACACTATACTTAAGGGCAATGTCGGTCCTAGGTGAACACCTTACATGTGTATTTGCATGAGAACATTACAATTCAATAAACCCTTGAAACCATGTCAGTTCTGACCTGAAACAACAAGAAATGTTGTGAAATTGCATTTGTAAGCTTATGTAATGCAGTTGAGCACATCTAACTTTACAGAATGAAGATATTGCAATACCATCCAAATCAAGCTTCTCTCAGCTTGATATGCTCCTACACTGTACTTAAGTCAATCTCTGTCATAGCTGAACAGTTTACTTGTATGTTTCCAGGAAAACATTACAATTCAGTCAAACTTATGGGCAATCACTGTCATAGGTGAAGAGTTTACTTGTGTGTTTGCAAAGAAAAATTACAATTCAGTTAAACTTATGGGCAATCTCTGTCATAGATGAATAATTTAATTGTATCGTTGGAAAAATAAATTAAAGTTCAGTCAAACTCTTGAAACCAAGTCAATTCTGAGCTGAAACCACAAGAAATGTTGTGAAATTGCATTTGTAAGCACTTGTAATGCAGTTAGGCACATCTAACTTTACAGAATAATGATATTGCAAAACCATTCAAATCAACTTCTCTCAGCCTCATATTCTCAAACAGTATACATAAGGGCAATGTCTGTCATAGGTGAACACCTTACATGTGTATTTGCATGAGAACATTACAATTCAATAAACCCTTGAAACCATGTCAGTTCTGACCTGAAACAACAAGAAATGTTGAAAACTTGCATGTGTTAGCACATGTAATGCAGTTGAGCACATCTAACTTGACAGAATGAAGATATTACAAAACTATCCAAATCAAGCTTCTTTCAGCCTGATTTGCTCCCACATTATACTTTAGAGCAATCTCTGTCATTGCTGAAGAGTGTACATGTGTGTATTCAAAGACAAAATTACAATTCAGTTAAACCCTTGAAACCAAGTCAATTCTGAGCCGAAACCACAAGAAATTTAGTAAAATTGCTTTTGTAAGTACATGTAATGCAGTTGAGCACTTCTTACTTGACAGAATGAAGATATTACAAAACTATCCAAATCAAGTTTCTGTCAGCCTCATATGCTCCCACACTATACTTAAGGGCAATGCCGGTCATAGGTGAAGACCTTACATGTGTATTTCCATGAAAACATTACAATACAGGAATCCTTGAAACAAAGTCAATTCCCAGCTGAATCCACAAGAAATGGTGTAAAATTGCATTTAGAAGCATATTAAATGCAGTTGAGCACATCTAACTTTACACAATGATGATATTACAATATCAACCAAATCAAGTTTTGTCAGCCTCATATGCTCCCACACTATACTTAAGGGCAATGTCGGTCCTAGGTGAACACCTTACATGTGTATTTGCATGAAAACATTACAATACAGTAATCCTTGAAACCAAGTCAATTCTGAGCTGAAACCACAAGAAATGTTGTGAAATTGCATTTGGAAGCTTATGTAATGCAGTTGAGCACATCTAACTTTACAGAATGAAGATATTGCAATACCATCCAAATCAAGCTTCTCTCAGCTTGATATGCTCCTACACTGTACTTAAGTCAATCTCTGTCATAGCTGAACAGTTTACTTGTATGTTTCCAGGAAAACATTACAATTCAGTTAAACTTATGGGCAATCTCTGTCATAGATGAATAATTTAATTGTATCGTTGGAAAAATAAATTAAAGTTCAGTCAAACTCTTGAAACCAAGTCAATTCTGAGCTGAAACCACAAGAAATGTTGTGAAATTGCATTTGTAAGCACTTGTAATGCAGTTAGGCACATCTAACTTTACAGAATAATGATATTGCAAAACCATTCAAATCAACTTCTCTCAGCCTCATATTCTCAAACAGTATACATAAGGGCAATGTCTGTCATAGGTGAACACCTTACATGTGTATTTGCATGAGAACATTACAATTCAATAAACCCTTGAAACCATGTCAGTTCTGACCTGAAACAACAAGAAATTTAAAAAATGCATGTGTTAGCACATGTAATGCAGTTGAGCACATCTAACTTGACAGAATGAAGATATTACAAAACTATCCAAATCAAGCTTCTTTCAGCCTGATTTGCTCCCACATTATACTTAAGAGCAATCTCTGTCATTGCTGAAGAGTGTACATGTGTGTATTCAAAGACAAAATTACAATTCAGTTAAACCCTTCAAACCAAGTCAATTCTGAGCCGAAACCACAAGAAATTTTTTAAAATTGCTTTTGTAAGTACATGTAATGCAGTTGAGCACGTCTAACTTGACAGAATGAAGATATTACAAAACTATCCAAATCAAGTTTCTGACAGCCTCATATGCTCCCGCATTATACTTAAGGGAAATGTCGGTCATAGGTGAAGACCTTACATGTGTATTTCCATGAAATCATAACAATACAGAAATCCTTGAAATAATGTCAATTCTCAGCTGAATCCACAAGAAATGGTGTAAAATTGAATTTGGAAGCATAATAAATGCAGTTGAGCACATCTAACTTTACACAATGATGATATTACACTATCAACCAAATCAAGCTTTTGTCAGCCTCATATGATCCCACACTATACTTAAGGGCAATGTCGGTCCTAGGTGAACACCTTACATGTGTATTTGCATGAAAACATTACAATACAAGAATCCTTGAAACAATGTCAATTCTCAGCTGAATCCACAAGAAATGGTGTAAAATTGCATTTGGAAGCATATTAAATGCAGTTGAGCACATCTAACTTTACACAATGATGGTATTACAATATCAACCAAATCAAGCTTTTGTCAGCCTCATATGCTCCCACACTATACTTAAGGGCAATGTCGGTCCTAGGTGAACACCTTACATGTGTATTTGCATGAAAACATTACAATACAGTAATCCTTGAAACCAAGTCATTTCTGAGCTGAAACCACAAGAAATGTTGTGAAATTGCATTTGTAAGCTTATGTAATGCAGTTGAGCACATCTAACTTTACAGAATGAAGATATTGCAATACCATCCAAATCAAGCTTCTCTCAGCTTGATATGCTCCTACACTGTACTTAAGTCAATCTCTGTCATAGCTGAACAGTTTACTTGTATGTTTCCAGGAATACATTACAATTCAGTCAAACTTATGGGCAATCACTGTCATAGGTGAAGAGTTTACTTGTGTGTTTGCAAAGAAAAATTACAATTCAGTTAAACTTATGGGCAATCTCTGTCATAGATGAATAATTTAATTGTATCGTTGGAAAAATAAATTAAAGTTCAGTCAAACTCTTGAAACCAAGTCAATTCTGAGCTGAAACCACAAGAAATGTTGTGAAATTGCATTTGTAAGCACTTGTAATGCAGTTAGGCACATCTAACTTTACAGAATAATGATATTGCAAAACCATTCAAATCAACTTCTCTCAGCCTCATATTCTCAAACAGTTTACATAAGGGCAATGTCTGTCATAGGTGAACACCTTACATGTGTATTTGCATGAGAACATTACAATTCAATAAACCCTTGAAACCATGTCAGTTCTGACCTGAAACAACAAGAAAAGTTGAAAAATTGCATGTGTTAGCACATGTAATGCAGTTGAGCACATCTAACTTGACAGAATGAAGATATTACAAAACTATCCAAATCAAGCTTCTTTCAGCCTGATTTGCTCCCACATTATACTTAAGAGCAATCTCTGTCATTGCTGAAGAGTGTACATGTGTGTATTCAAAGACAAAGTTACAATTCATTTAAACCCTTGAAACCAAGTCAATTCTGAGCCGAAACCACAAGAAATTTAGTAAAATTGCTTTTGTAAGTACATGTAATGCAGTTGAGCACGTCTAACTTGACAGAATGAAGATATTACAAAACTATCCAAATCAAGTTTCTGACAGCCTCATATGCTCCCGCATTATACTTAAGGGAAATGTCGGTCATAGGTGAAGACCTTACATGTGTATTTCCATGAAATCATAACAATACAGAAATCCTTGAAATAATGTCAATTCTCAGCTGAATCCACAAGAAATGGTGTAAAATTGAATTTGGAAGCATAATAAATGCAGTTGAGCACATCTAACTTTACACAATGATGATATTACACTATCAACCAAATCAAGCTTTTGTCAGCCTCATATGATCCCACACTATACTTAAGGGCAATGTCGGTCCTAGGTGAACACCTTACATGTGTATTTGCATGAAAACATTACAATACAAGAATCCTTGAAACAATGTCAATTCTCAGCTGAATCCACAAGAAATGGTGTAAAATTGCATTTGGAAGCATATTAAATGCAGTTGAGCACATCTAACTTTACACAATGATGGTATTACAATATCAACCAAATCAAGCTTTTGTCAGCCTCATATGCTCCCACACTATACTTAAGGGCAATGTCGGTCCTAGGTGAACACCTTACATGTGTATTTGCATGAAAACATTACAATACAGTAATCCTTGAAACCAAGTCAATTCTGAGCTGAAACCACAAGAAATGTTGTGAAATTGCATTTGGAAGCTTATGTAATGCAGTTGAGCACATCTAACTTTACAGAATGAAGATATTGCAATACCATCCAAATCAAGCTTCTCTCAGCTTGATATGCTCCTACACTGTACTTAAGTCAATCTCTGTCATAGCTGAACAGTTTACTTGTATGTTTCCAGGAAAACATTACAATTCAGTCAAACTTATGGGCAATCACTGTCATAGGTGAAGAGTTTACTTGTGTGTTTGCAAAGAAAAATTACAATTCAGTTAAACTTATGGGCAATCTCTGTCATAGATGAATAATTTAATTGTATCGTTGGAAAAATAAATTAAAGTTCAGTCAAACTCTTGAAACCAAGTCAATTCTGAGCTGAAACCACAAGAAATGTTGTGAAATTGCATTTGTAAGCACTTGTAATGCAGTTAGGCACATCTAACTTTACAGAATAATGATATTGCAAAACCATTCAAATCAACTTCTCTCAGCCTCATATTCTCAAACAGTATACATAAGGGCAATGTCTGTCATAGGTGAACACCTTACATGTGTATTTGCATGAGAGCATTACAATTCAATAAACCCTTGAAACCATGTCAGTTCTGACCTGAAACAACAAGAAATTTAAAAAATGCATGTGTTAGCACATGTAATGCAGTTGAGCACATCTAACTTGACAGAATGAAGATATTACAAAACTATCCAAATCAAGCTTCTTTCAGCCTGATTTGCTCCCACATTATACTTAAGAGCAATCTCTGTCATTGCTGAAGAGTGTACATGTGTGTATTCAAAGACAAAATTACAATTCAGTTAAACCCTTCAAACCAAGTCAATTCTGAGCCGAAACCACAAGAAATTTAGTAAAATTGCTTTTGTAAGTACATGTAATGCAGTTGAGCACGTCTAACTTGACAGAATGAAGATATTACAAAACTATCCAAATCAAGTTTCTGACAGCCTCATATGCTCCCGCATTATACTTAAGGGAAATGTCGGTCATAGGTGAACACCTTACATGTGTATTTCCATGAAATCATAACAATACAAGAATCCTTGAAACAATGTCAATTCTCAGCTGAATCCACAAGAAATGGTGTAAAATTGCATTTGGAAGCATATTAAATGCAGTTGAGCACATCTAACTTTACACAATGATGGTATTACAATATCAACCAAATCAAGCTTTTGTCAGCCTCATATGCTCCCACACTATACTTAAGGGCAATGTCGGTCCTAGGTGAACACCTTACATGTGTATTTGCATGAAAACATTACAATACAGTAATCCTTGAAACCAAGTCAATTCTGAGCTGAAACCACAAGAAATGTTGTGAAATTGCATTTGGAAGCTTATGTAATGCAGTTGAGCACATCTAACTTTACAGAATGAAGATATTGCAATACCATCCAAATCAAGCTTCTCTCAGCTTGATATGCTCCTACACTGTACTTAAGTCAATCTCTGTCATAGCTGAACAGTTTACTTGTATGTTTCCAGGAAAACATTACAATTCAGTCAAACTTATGGGCAATCACTGTCATAGGTGAAGAGTTTACTTGTGTGTTTGCAAAGAAAAATTACAATTCAGTTAAACTTATGGGCAATCTCTGTCATAGATGAATAATTTAATTGTATCGTTGGAAAAATAAATTAAAGTTCAGTCAAACTCTTGAAACCAAGTCAATTCTGAGCTGAAACCACAAGAAATGTTGTGAAATTGCATTTGTAAGCACTTGTAATGCAGTTAGGCACATCTAACTTTACAGAATAATGATATTGCAAAACCATTCAAATCAACTTCTCTCAGCCTCATATTCTCAAACAGTATACATAAGGGCAATGTCTGTCATAGGTGAACACCTTACATGTGTATTTGCATGAGAACATTACAATTCAATAAACCCTTGAAACCATGTCAGTTCTGACCTGAAACAACAAGAAATTTAAAAAATGCATGTGTTAGCACATGTAATGCAGTTGAGCACATCTAACTTGACAGAATGAAGATATTACAAAACTATCCAAATCAAGCTTCTTTCAGCCTGATTTGCTCCCACATTATACTTAAGAGCAATCTCTGTCATTGCTGAAGAGTGTACATGTGTGTATTCAAAGACAAAATTACAATTCAGTTAAACCCTTGAAACCAAGTCAATTCTGAGCCGAAACCACAAGAAATTTTTTAAAATTGCTTTTGTAAGTACATGTAATGCAGTTGAGCACTTCTAACTTGACAGAATGAAGATATTACAAAACTATCCAAATCAAGATTCTGTCAGCCTCATATGCTCCCACACTATACTTAAGGGCAATGCCGGTCATAGGTGAAGACTTTACAGGTGTATTTCCATGAAAACATAACAATACAAGAATCCTTGAAACAAAGTCAATTCTCAGCTGAATGCACAAGAAATGGTGTAAAATTGCATTTGGAAGCATATTAATTGCAGTTGAGCACATCTAACTTTACACAATGATGATATTACAATATCAACCAAATCAAGCTTTTGTCAGCCTCAAATGCTCCCACACTATACTTAAGGGCAATGTCGGTCCTAGGTGAACACCTTACATGTGTATTTGCATTAAAACATTACAATACAGTAAATCCATGAAACCAAGTCAATTTTGAGCTGAATCCACAAGAAATGGTGTAAAATTGCATTTGCAAGCTTATGTAATGCAGTTGAGCACATCAAACTTTACACAATTATGATATTACAATATCAACCAAATCAAGATTCTGTCAGCCTCATATGCTCCCACACTATACTAAAGGGCAACGTCTGTCATAGGTGAACACCTTACATGTGTATTTCCATGAAATCATAACAATACAGAAATCCTTGAAATAATGTCAATTCTCAGCTGAATCCACAAGAAATGGTGTAAAATTGCATTTGGAAGCATAATAAATGCAGTTGAGCACATCTAACTTTACACAATGATGATATTACAATATCAACCAAATCAAGCTTTTGTCAGCCTCATATGCTCCCACACTATACTTAAGGGCAATGTCGGTCCTAGGTGAACACCTTACATGTGTATTTGCATGAAAACATTACAATACAGTAATCCTTGAAACCAAGTCATTTCTGAGCTGAAACCACAAGAAATGTTGTGAAATTGCATTTGTAAGCTTATGTAATGCAGTTGAGCACATCTAACTTTACAGAATGAAGATATTGCAATACCATCCAAATCAAGCTTCTCTCAGCTTGATATGCTCCTACACTGTACTTAAGTCAATCTCTGTCATAGCTGAACAGTTTACTTGTATGTTTCCAGGAAAACATTACAATTCAGTCAAACTTATGGGCAATCACTGTCATAGGTGAAGAGTTTACTTGTGTGTTTGCAAAGAAAAATTACAATTCAGTTAAACTTATGGGCAATCTCTGTCATAGATGAATAATTTAATTGTATCGTTGCAAAAATAAATTAAAGTTCAGTCAAACTCTTGAAACCAAGTCAATTCTGAGCTGAAACCACAAGAAATGTTGTGAAATTGCATTTGTAAGCACTTGTAATGCAGTTAGGCACATCTAACTTTACAGAATGAAGATATTACAAAACTATCCAAATCAAGCTTCTTTCAGCCTCATTTGCTCCCACATTATACTTAAGAGCAATCTCTGTCATTGCTGAAGAGTGTACATGTGTGTATTCAAAGACAAAATTACAATTCAGTTAAACCCTTGAAACCAAGTCAATTCTAAGCCGAAACCACAAGAAATTTAGTAAAATTGCTTTTGTAAGTACATGTAATGCCGTTGAGCACTTCTTACTTGACAGAATGAAGATATTACAAAACTATCCAAATCAAGTTTCTGTCAGCCTCAAATGCTCCCACACTATACTTAAGGGCAATGTCGGTCCTAGGTGAACACCTTACATGTGTATTTGCATGAAAACATTACAATACAGTAAATCCTTGAAACCAAGTCAATTCTGAGCTGAAACCACAAGAAATGTTGTGAAATTGCATTTGAAAGCTTATGTAATGCAGTTGAGCACATCTAACTTGACAGAATGAAGATAATACAAAACTATCCAAATCAAGCTTCTTTCAGCCTGATATGCTCCCACATTATACTTTAGAGCAATCTCTGTCATTGCTGAAGAGTGTACATGTGTGTATTCAAAGACAAAATTACAATTCAGTTAAACCCTTGAAACCAAGTCAATTCTGAGCCGAAACCACAAGAAATTTTGTAAAATTGCTTTTGTAAGTACATGTAATGCAGTTGAGCACTTCTTACTTGACAGAATGAAGATATTACAAAACTATCCAAATCAAGTTTCTGTCAGCCTCATATGCTCCCACACTATACTTAAGGGCAATGCCGGTCATAGGTGAACACCTTACAGGTGTATTTCCATGAAAACATTACAATACAAAAATCCTTGAAACAACGTCAATTCTCAGCTGAATCCACCAGAAATGGTGTAAAATTGCATTTGGAAGCATATTAAATGCAGTTGAGCACATCTAACTTTACACAATGATGATATTACAATATCAACCAAATCAAGCTTTTGTCAGCCTCAAATGCTCCCACACTATACTTAAGGGCAATGTCGGTCATAGGTGAAGAACTTACATGTGTATTTGCATGAAAACATTACAATACAGTAAATCCTTGAATCCAAGTCAATTCTGAGCTGAATCCACAAGAAATGTTGTAAAATTGCATTTGTAAGCTTATGTAATGCAGTTGAGCACATCTAACTTTACAGAATGAAGATATTGCAATACAATCCAAATCAAGCTTCTCTCAGCTTGATATGCTCCTACACTGTACTTAAGTTAATCTCTGTCATAGCTGAAGAGTTTACTTGTATGTTTCCAGGAAAACATTACAATTCAGTCAAACTTATGGCCAATCTCTGTCATAGGTGAAGAGTTTACTTGTGTGTTTGCAAAGAAAAATTACAATTCAGTTAAACCCTTGAATCCAAGTCAATTCTGAGCTGAAACCACAAGAAATGTAGTAAAATTGCATTTGTAAGCACTTGTAATGCAGTTGGCACATCTAACTTTACAGAATAAAGATATTGCAAAACCATTCAAATCAACTTCTCTCAGCCTCATATTCTCAAACAGTATACATAAGGGCAATGTCTGTCATAGGTGAACACCTTACATGTGTATTTGCATGAGAACATTACAATTCAATAAACCCTTGAAACCATGTCAGTTCTGACCTGAAACAACAAGAAATGTTGAAAAATTGCATGTGTTAGCACATGTAATGCAGTTGAGCACATCTAACTTGACAGAATGAAGATATTACAAAACTATCCAAATCAAGCTTCTTTCAGCCTGATTTGCTCCCACATTATACTTAAGAGCAATCTCTGTCATTGCTGAAGAGTGTACATGTGTGTATTCAAAGACAAAATTACAATTCAGTTAAACCCTTGAAACCAAGTCAATTCTGAGCCGAAACCACAAGAAATTTAGTAAAATTGCTTTTGTAAGTACATGTAATGCAGTTAGGCACATCTAACTTTACAGATTGAAGATATTGCAATACCATCCAAATCAAGCTTCTCTCAGCTTGATATGCTCCTACACTATACTTAAGTCAATCTCTGTCATAGCTGAAGAGTTTTCTTGTATGTTTCCATGAAAACATTACAATTCAGTCAAACTTAAGGGCAATCTCTGTCATTGCTGAAGAGTTAACTTGTGTGTTTGCAAAGAAAAAATTACAATTCAGTTAAACCCTTGAAACCATGTCAATTATGTGCCGAAACCACAAGAAATTTAGTAAAATTGCATGTGTAAGTACATGTAATGCAGTTGAGCACATCTAACTTGACAGAATGAAGATATTACAAAACTATCCAAATCAAGTTTCTGTCAGCCTCATATGCTCCCACACTATACTTAAAGGCAATGTCGGTCATAGGTGAAGAACTTACATGTGTATTTGCATGAAAACATTACAATTAAATTAAACCCTTGAAACCAAGTCAATTCTGAGCTGAAACCACAAGAAATGTTGTGAAATTGCATTTGTAAGCACTTGTAATGCAGTTAGGCACATCTAACTTTACAGAATAAAGATATAGCAAAACCATTCAAATCAACTTCTCTCAGCCTCATATGGTATGTCATACATAATGACCTTAGAGGTCTTTGTCCAAATTAAATTATCACAAAATCATGACAACAAGTGAGTTCTGAGCTGAAATCACTGCAAACGTTCTAAAATTGCATTTAAAGGAACATGCAGTACCAATTAGCTTACAAGACTTTCTAGAGTGAAAAGATTGCAATACTGATTAAGTTAAGCTACTTTCAGCGTGAAAGTCATTTACAATGAGTGTAATGGCATTGAATGTTATATTTGATGAGCGTACAGGTCTAATGCCAAAATACATTACAATTTAATCAATGTAATGACACAATGTAAGTTTTGAAATGAAATGACTTCAAAGAGAATTAGATTCTAGAGAATTAGATTTTAAACTAGAGACCAGAGGACAGGGAGCTCTGACAATGGGAGATATTCCAGAAAGAAAACCAAGGGAAACTGCTAGTAAGAAAGTCCTGAAATGTTTGTACCTCAATGCCAGGTATATAAGGAACAAGATGTTAGACCTAGAAGCCACAGTGCTGGCATGTGATTATGATGTTGTAGGAGTGACAAAAACATGTCTTACAGAAAATGATGGGGATGAATACAAGTTGAAAGGATACACACACTTTAGGAGAGACAGGCAAAATCAAAGAGGTGGTGGGGTAGCATTACAGAACTCATATAAATCCTAATAATGAAACACAATCTTTGTGGGTTATGCTTTTGAATAAAATATCCAGAGGATTAGTGGTATGAGTGTGTTACAGACCACCCAATTCAGATATTCAGAAAGATGTTGCATTGTACAATGTAATCAGGACTGCATCTAGCAAGGATGTGGCGGTTATAATGGGGGATTTCAATTTCCCAAACATAGACTGGCCACAGATGAGCTCTCCTGTCTTGGAGGAAAATGGAAGTCAATGGTGAAGCAAGAGCTAAAGGTCAAGGAGTGAGAGGAAGAGGAGGAAGAGGAGGACGAGAACGAGGAAGAGAAGGGACAATAATGAGATCAGGGCCACATTGGTTGACCATGTGCTCAACCATGGTTTGAGTATGAGGGAGGCTGAGCAGAGAGTTTAGCCCAACCTGAGCCGCTACACAGTTGCATCTATCATCCGTACATTCAGAAATGAGAACCAGTAAGTTGCCTACCATCTACACTATGCTCTTTATGTATGTATACTGTAGCATACTGCAGTCCTATATATCAGTAGGCCTATGTTACTCAGTGATTGTTGGCCAATGTTACAGTAATGTAATTTCATATTGAAAGAAAATAGATTATTTTAGCTTACTGTAACCAATCATATCATATTTGTGGATCTTCTGCAGAACTGAGAAATGGCCAGGCCATGGTGGAAGACACTGGCTGTTCACACAGGAGACCCCTATTGTGAACATGGTGGTGGCAAACAATACCATTAGACTACGAGAAATCCAGAACCACATAACTGCAGACAACACAATATTCAATAACATTCACCAGGTGGGCTTGTGTACATTGGACCATGTATTACAGTGCAACTGAATCCAGATGTAACAGGTCTACAGGGTGCCATTTGAGCGAAACTCAGAGAGGGTTAAAGAACAGCGCTATGAATATGTGCAAGTAAGTACTATACTGTGAATTTACTATCATATCAGCAGTGCATAGACACATTACATTATTGTAATCCAGTGTATTGTGCCTATTGTGTCTATTTCACATATTGTTTCAGAGAGTCTTGGAGCTGGATGCCACTGCAATTCAGCACATTTATATTTACAGTGATGAGGCTGGCTTCAACCTATCCAAAAGAAGGGGATGGAGATGGGGACAGAATATTATTGGCCATTGTGAATGTCCCTGGAGAGCATGGAGGGAATATCGACATGTGCGCAGCCGTCCTCCATCACCATGCCAGCCTTGGTCCTTACAAACACCGCCCTTCTAATCACAGTCCTGGACACACTGCATGGCATCCTCATTCCAGCCAAGCAGAGGGGTGGACCAGAGCAGCCCAGTGAGTTACCACCGGGCTGCTCTGGTCTGCAACTGGTTCATCAACCTCCACAATTTATTGTTCTATACCTCCCACCATATTCCCCATTCCTAAACCCAATTGAAGAGTTTTTTTCGGCATGGCAATGGAAGGTGTATGACCGCCACCCCCTTACATGCGTGCCTCTTCTCCAGGCAATGGAGGATGTGGATGTGGGGGCTTTCAGCGGCTGGATCCATCACTCCAGAAGATTCTTTCCCCACTGTTTAGCCAGGGAGAACATCGCTTGTGATGTAAATGAGGTGCTGTGGCCAGACCAAAATAGGAGACCTAATTTATTTTGTTTTACATTTTGCATATGTTTTTGTCTTTTTGCCGCGGACCCCCTAGCATTAACAGGTCATTGACAGGGGTGTGGTGTAGCGTGGAGCTTAATAAAGCGATTGAGAAAGGATAAAGAGTCGGTAAAGTGTATGAGGTTTGGCATTTTTCTGAAAAATCTGACACACTTTTTGCTGATTACATCATGACATCATGACCCTTAAAGGGAAGCAGGAGGCTTCCGGCTACCCTTCATGGTGTACTGATGAAACCAGTAAAGAGAGCTATATTCAGAAATATCTTGTAAAAGAGGGCATCAGATTGGATCCGAGCAACATAACTGTAAACCCTGCAAAGAGACAGATATCAAAATTGATTCTAAATAGCCTGTGGGGTAAATTTGGAGTGTGGCCTAATAGTTAACAAATAAGCTAGACCCCCAAGATCTTTGTAGAGTTTGTTTTGTGGGGTCCAAAGACTTACGCTTATAAAACAGCTGTAGGAAAGAGCTGTATGAATGTGAAAGGTATAACTTCGAATCACACTAACAAGAAACTGATCAATATTAAGTCTCTAACGACTTTGGTTCGAAATTATGTTATAGATCAAGGCGCTCAACCTCAAGAGGTGATTACTTCCGTAAATCAGATCATCCAAAATAATAAGCTCTACACTCTCGAAAACAGGGCACTACAGAAAAGATATCGGGTAGTGTACAACAGAAGAATTATTTTGCTGGACTATAATACGTTAACCTATGGATATCGAAGGGGGTTCGTTCTACTCTGATACCGTTTAACTCCAGGAAATTATATATTTAAAAAAATAATAATAATGTACACATAAGAAAATAACAAGTTCTGATCAGGACTCAAACTTGGATTACCAGGTTCCCAGCACTGTTCTCTAACCACTGCACCAACTGATATACTTTATTGACATGAAACCTATTTTAATTAGCCTTCAGCCGTCGCTGCCAGCTGTCGTGACTATACAAAACTTAATTATTGGGGTTAAAGTCTCAAGTTAATGTATCAATTAAAAACATAAATTATAATAAATAATACAAAATAGTTGTATGTCTGTGTGTATTTAAATATATTTTATATAGCCTGCCTGCTATATATACACGTGTGTGTTCTATGGCTCTGTAATAAGTGAATACACTCATGGTTACAAATGCTCAAGTGGAGAACATGTAATGATGCGGGAGCGAATTGTTGTGGGGATGAATTGTCATCGGGGACAAATTGTTATTGGGGCAAATTGACGTGGGAACCAATTATCGCGGGGACAAATTTTCGAGGGGACCAATTATCGCGGGGAGGAATTGCCGCCGGGACCAATTATCAAGGGGGCTAATTGTCAGGGACGAATTGTCATGAACCCCTGTTTATACTGTTGGTCAAAAATATTTAAAATCTATTTTCCAATACCATTTTTTACATTAAACATCTCACATAATTAGTTTCAAGAAAAAAAGAAAAGACAGTGTCCAAACCAGACCAAAGCCATTGTCCCATTTGACTAAATACACTGCATTCTGCATGCAGTCATTTCAGAGGCTATATGGGAAGGATCTGAACTACAACACAGAGCTTAGTCTTTTCCTGTGTATTAAATGAACAATATGTCACCAATGTTTGCATGAAAGTACTGCATTTAAAAATACAAAATAAACTAAAACAATGAAAAACAATTCTCAACAAGATGTACATAATCATAAAATCACAATCATGAACACACCTTAACTTTAAAGAAAGAATGTATTTTAAATCTTGTGTTTCAGTAAATAATGTCCTTATTATCAGTAGAACTCCATCATCCATGCTTAATATTTGGGGACTGGGAATGTGATTACCAAAAGAGTCAGTTTTCATACTGGTTCTGTTCGGCAAATCAATCACAAGCACAGTACAGCGCTACTTTTATTATCCCTCCGAAAGAGTCAGATTTCATACTGGCTCTGTTCGGAAAAACAATCACAAGCACAATACAGCGCTACTTCTATTATCCCTCCATACCCTGAGTCAGAGAACTCCCATTACAGACTGACAATCCTCACCTTTTTCTCAGTTATTTCTGCTGCAGCTGAGACTGTATCGTAGATCCATTGATCATCCATTGTACTCAGATAAGACACCCTTCAGCAGTTTCTGATGATTAGAACAGAGAACATCATCCAGATGCCTGGTGTCATCGACCAGCTTGTGTCTCTTCAATGTAGCAAATTCATATTGAGGCTGGAGGTGAGCCTGACAGTAAGAGGCCGGACACACCAGACAGGATTTCACAGCTCTCGCCTCTCCCTCAGTGCAGAAATCACATCGCATATCTCCAGGTACAGCAAGACTGTGAACAGGATGAGGTATTGAGCCCTGTCTTCTTGAGTTTTTCCACCACTTCAGCCTGTTCAGAACAGGCCTGGGAGTGGAGGAATATCTGCATTGGGGGTAGCTGTAGAAGTTATCATCCAGGTCCCAGCAGTTCTTAATACAGCCCAGACAGTAACTCTGTCCACAGGGAATAGTCTTTGGGTCCTTAAGTGTGTCCAAACAGATCGCACAGCTGAACTGGTCATGGCACACTGAGATATGGGCTTCTGCCATTTCACTCCAGAGACTTACAGAGACAGAGGTACAGGGAAAGAGTTTCAGTCAGCCTGTTTCAGGATAAATTAAACTTATCCATTTGTGGGAGTGACTTCCCGTACCTGCCCCGAGCTGCAGGAGATGTGGTGAGATCTGAAAAGAGAGAGAAAGACAGAGGGGGGAGAATTGGATGGAGGAGAGAGTGAGAATAAAAGAGGAAATAGTAAAATATGTAGGGAAATGTAGATTGGAAGGGAAAAAGAAACAGCAATTGTACATGAAAAAACTGGTACCATTTACTACATCTGCCAACCTTTTGACACATACTAAGTTTGACATTGATTGATCCCGAGAGAGTACTTACACTATACATATGATTAAAACCTTTCCCCTTTTTTATTGGATAAAATGCACAAAAAATATTTAATTTCAATATTTGTTATTTTAAAATAAATAAAGTAAATGGAGCAAGACAAACCAAAATCATTACAAATCAAAACCATTATTAAGCTAAGTCATTAACAGAATATAAATCTATACCTTTCCACAGATATTTCTTATTTCATTAGGTCACATGTTTTATAACATTTACCATGTTTCTGTCACAGAGTAACTAAAACTAAAACTGGGAGTTGACTTGAGTCAAGTCAGTGACGTGCCAAGTTCGAGTCGAGTCGAGACACTGAATTTGTCGAGTCAAGTCACCTATCTGGCTCATGTCATTAGTTCTGACAGTTCATCATCAATAATCATCAATATATGTACAGTTAGGTACATCCTATCCAGTCTGTTTTTAAATGTTCCCAAATTTTCAGCTTCAACCACATTGCTGGGTAGTTTCATCCAGATTGTGCCAACTCTGTTGTGTCTCCTGTTTTCCATCTTGAATGCCTTGAAGCTCAATTTCCATTTGTGTCCCCGGGTGCTAATCTGTGTCTCCCTGCTAATCTGGAAAAGCTCCTCTGGTTTGATGTAGTCCATGCCTTTCATGATTTTGAAGACTTGAATCAAGTCCCCACATAGTCCCTTCTGTTCCAGGGTGAAAAGGTTCAGTTCCCTCAGTCTCTCCGAGTAGGACATTCCCTTCAGACCTGGAATAATTCTGGTTGCTCTCCTCTGAACTGCCTCTAGAGCAGCGATATCTTTCTTGAAGTGTGGTGCCCAGAACTGTACACAATATTCCAGATGAGGTCTAACTAGTGCATTGTACAGTCTTAACATTACTTCCCTTGTTCTAAATTCAATATTGACAATATTAACATTCTGTTTGACTTTTTTATTGCTTCCCCACATTGTTTGGATGGAGAAAGTGAGGAGTCCATGTAGACTCCTAGATCTTTCTCATGCGTTATGTGGAAGAAACTCAGTCTTCAATTAGTTTCTAACGTTCGTTGCAATGCCTTTATTACATCCAGCGTGGAGAACAACAGTGAATCAAGAAGATTCCAAAGTTGCTCTGACTCCATATTAAAAAATCTGAGCTTTTTATACACACAGAAGTCAAAGACCTGGTTATAATTAACAAGTCATTACTACGTTATCTTAAAAGCTATCTAAGCAGAATATATATATTTAGAGAACAGAGTTCATAGGTCAATATAAGAATTAGGGAGCAGACACTCAAATCATACTGTTTGGCATCTTCTACCAGATGCTCATCGTAAATAAGAAACAGAGGTCAAACTACCTTCTGACCTGACTTTATCTTTCTTAAGTATACATTAAGTATACAAGTAAAACATTTGTGAGCTTTACTTCCACAGTTACTTCATCTAGTTCTTTTCCTCCCATAATGTAAATATAGTGGACATTTTTGTTACATGCATGTAATACCTTGCACTTGTCCACATTGAATTTCATCTGCCAGGTGTCGGCCTACAACTGGATATTATCTGCCGAGATTGTATCTAATTTGCACCTAATTTAGTATCATCTGCAAATTTGACAAGTTTGCTAACTATCCCTGAGTCCAGATCATTAATATAGATTAGAAAAAGCAAAGGCCCTAATACTGATCCCTGTAGAACTTCACAAACAACCTCACTCCAGTTAGAAGCAACTCCTCTAATCGACACCCTCTGTTTCCTATACATCAACCAGTTCATAATCCATTTACTTAGTACATTACCCTGAATGCCTACAGCTTCCAATTTGAGGATCAGTTTGGTGGGGAACCTTATCAAAAACTTTTTGAAAATCTAACTATATCATATCATATGCTTTCACGTGATCTACAGCTGCAGTTGCATGTTCAAATAACTCTAATGATGTGCCTAGTCTAAACCCATGTGGCCTGTCTCCAAGAATATGGTTTTCATTTAGATGCTCCTCTATTTTCTGTCTAATCATTTTTTCCAACATTTCACAAGTAATGCAGGTGAGACTGATTGGTCTGTAATTTCCTCAGTTTTGTCCCCTTTCTTGTGGATTGATGTGACATTTGCCGTCTTCCAGTCAGTTGGCACATCCCCTGTTGTGTCATTTTTAATATTTGAGTTAGTGGCCTATAAATAATTTCCCTCATTTATTTAAGTACTGTTGGGAATATACCATCTGGCCCAGGTGATTTGTTTGTTTTTAATTCTGCTAGTCCCTTTATTACCTCCTCCTCCTACATTGTACAATGCAACATCTTTCTGAATATCTGAATTGGGTGGTCTGTAACACACTCCTACCACTAATCCTCCGGATCTTTTATTTAAAAGTTTAACTCACAAAGATTCTGTTTCATTACTAGGATCTAATTTGAGTTCTTCTGCGTCAATGTCATTTCTGACATATAATGCTACACCACCACCTCTTTGATTTTGCCTGTCTCTCCTAAACTGTGTGTATCCTTTCAACTTCAATTCATTCCAATCATTTTCTGTAAGCCATGTTCCTGTCACTCCTACAACATCATAGTCACATTTTGTTCCTTATACTCCTGGTATTGAGGTACAAACATTTCAGGACTTTCCTACTAGCAGTTTCCCCTTGTTTTCTTTCATTTTTGGAACATCTCCCATTGTCAGAGCTCCCTGCCCCCCTGGTCCCTAGTTTAAAAGATTCTCAATTACTCTGCACATGTGCTCTCCTAATGCATTAGCCCCCCTTCTGTTTAGATGTAGACTGTCCGGTTTGTACAGGTCCCATCTATCCCAGAAGAAAAAACAATGCTCCATAAATCTAAAACCCTCTTCCATACATCAAGATTTAAACTACGTGTTAAACTTTCTAATCTCTGCCTGGCCATGCACGTGGTACCGGAAGTATTTCGGAGAAAACTACTGTGCAGGGTCTGCTCTTTAGTTTCTTTCCTAACTCTTTAAATTTGTCTTGCAGAACCTCTGCCCTTCCTTTTCCTATGTCATTGGTTCCAATGTGGATGCACTGGTGAGCTCAGGAACACCAAAAGGCCCAGAAGACCACGGAAAACAACTGTGGTGGATGACAGAGGAATTCTTTCCCTGGTGAAGAAAAACCTCTTCACAACAGTTGGCCGGATCAAGAACACCCTCCAGGAGGTAGGCGTATCTGTGTCAAAGTCAAAAAATCAAGAGATTGCTCTGCCCAGAGCTGGAGCAGGCTGGGATGGGACAGAAGGTTCCGCCTGAAGGGGAAGCTGCCAAGGCTCTGCACTCAGGAGGGAAACTGTGTCTGCAAACCAGAGACTGCGGGGCCACCTGGGAACCACCAGTAGAATTGTCTCTTGCTCTCGTCTTATCTTTTCCAGGAGGCCCATTAGAAGGGGGAAATGGAGGGAAAGCATAGAGGAGACGCAACCACCTGTGGGCTAGCACGTGGAACCCTAGCATTCCGGACTGGTCTCGGATGAAGAACCATAGTGGGCAGTAAGTGGACTCTTCCGAGGCGAAAAGGTCCTCTTCCACCCTGCTGAAGTGGTTACACAGCTGCTATATCTCTGAGGCTGGGGGACCCTGAGGAGACCTCCTTGCCTGTTGATCATCGGCCAGCCCAGAGAGATGTATGGCTCGTATATGGCTCTGAACCTGCTCCATGGAGTGAATACAGACCAGCCAGTCAAGTTAGACTAAATAATTGAGGACGCGGACCTCCTGACAATGCAAGGGGGAGAACAGCAATTTAAGCATCTTGAAGCTACAAACACCTTGAGGTGTTGGTTCAGGCATCTCAGATCCACGATGGTGCATAAATGGACGCACTTCTTGGGCACTAGGAAGTATGTGGAATAGAATCCATCACGCTGCCCCAAGAGAGCAGCATCCCTCACTCGCATCCACACCACACCAAGGGGGTAGGAAGGGTCTGAAACTGTAATGAGTAGCCAGCTGTTATAATTTGGAATACTCAGGAGTCCTGGGTGAAGTTGTAACGGTATTTGTACGTAAATGCTGGGATGCCAGGCAAGGATTAATCCTTACCAATATAAATTTTAATTTATCTCATAAAGTACAAATAATTACAGGGACTCAGCAGCAAACTTAGATCTTTACCCACTGAACCCCAACACCAGAAAAATAAATAGGATTATAGAGAGGAAAACAATAGTAGAAATACAGACATTTACAATTTTAATTAATTCCGCACCAGTTTTTTGTTGTTGTTATTTTCTTCCAGACATAGAACACAATTTCACAATTACCACTCGCATACACACACTTCCCCACATCAGTTTACATTGATCATCACAAATTTCCATCCATCTAAAACCCATAAACATTACACTGGATCACTAATCATCACACAGATGGTAAAAAGTTAATATAATATAAACAGCTACATAAATACATATAAATAACTTTTCAGTATATAACACCTTTCAGAAATGGACTGTTGTACCATCAGGTAAAAGTGCAAATGCATTATGTAAAGTGCATACGTGCTTCACCCTGCACGACAATAGGGCAGTGATACATCAAAAAGAAACAAAACTGGGGAACAAAACAAAATGACACAAAGAGCAAGAGAACAGGCCGGCAGACAGACAGATACAAGAAAAGGTTAGTAGCAGCAGGAGCAAGTGAAGGAACAACAGGACATAAACAGTTTCATTTCAATCTACTTAAATGACATAAACTCCCAAACACAACTTATTGCTTAAAAATACAAAATTCATTAGCAGCCGAATAATGAAGCCCTGTGTTTTCATCCAATGTGCATTTACAGTTTCCATAGAAAAGGCATCAGTTGCTCATATTAGTGTAGAAAAATAAATGCTTAAAAAGTGTATTAGTCCCGCAGCAGATCTTTCACGTTAAAAATTGTCCCAAATGGAAAAAAAAAGAAACAATCCACGGATAAACCCGATGTCCTCCCTGCAAGTCCTAATAGCTATATAAGCAAGCTTCCAGTCACTAGTTATCGAAGAACAACAAGAAACTCCATTGCCAAAGCACAAAACAGTCCCAAGTTATTCAAAAAGGAACAAAAAGAACCAAATAAACTCCCAAATCCGATCACAGTCTTCCTCTGTCTCTTTGTCTTTTCAATGTAAACTCGCTCTTGTGCCTCTAGTCATTGCTTAAGTCCACGAAACAGCCCCGGATCCTGTAACTCAACCCCTCACAGGATTTCAGCAACAAGTCTTTGAAGATCTCGTTCGAATTTCAAACAAAACACACTCTCTCAATAAATGCCCCTAGTCTTTCCCGCTCCGTACAATTCAAACTCTCCTCCTCCTCCCCCTCCTTTACTCCTATCAAAGGTTTCAGACATAATTGGCAGTTGACGTTTCACATTGAGCGTCCGTGGAGAGCCTATATGGCTCAAAGTGATGCCAATTGTTGAGTTGCTTGGTGGTGTACGGTTGGGCCAGAGAATGTTGGAATGTCTCAGGGCCGGGGCACAGGAGACGGAGATGGTGGTCCATGAGAGTTGCCCTTCTGCTTTGTGTGGCCCGTTTGTCTTACCTGTTGTCAACTGTGGTGGACATGGGGAAGCGCCTGTCTAGCAGTAGTGCGGTGGCGAAGGTTGCCGGAGGGCCTGTGCCAGCTGTTGTGATTGCTCTCTCTACTCGATAGAGCGGCTCAGCATCGTCTCCATGCAGTGTCCAAAGGTGAACATTGTGGATATAGGTGTGTCCATCAGGCAGACCCTATCCATGTCCAGGACTTGTCTCACCTGCGATTGATGTTGATGGCGTGCCACCACTATGGCTGCCAGGGTGTAACCTGAGGCACGCATACCATTGTGCATGACAGTCACTAGCAGGTCGGCCACCGCCCCTATCTCCCTGATAGGTGACGGTGCCTCTGGCGTCACAGGACTCGTAGAGGGGTTCTCAGCCAGCCTGGCGATGTAGGCCAGGAGGCTGTCCGTGTTCCTCAAGTGAGCCGACTGGGTTTCAGCCACGTAAGCCCTCCACAGGATATTCTCAGTAACCCTGCATTGCCTGTTATGGCAGGCAATGCCACTAACCCCACCTCTCTCGCTCCCTGCATCCTAGCAAGGCCTCACCCACCCGAGCTGGGACGGGAGCCGACAGTGGATGGTCCCATTAGGATCGCAGCTCAGGAGAAGATCAGGGAGAAGTGGGAGGGCCAGGACAGGTCGCCTTATCTGCTGTCCCCTTTCAAACATGAAGCATGGATTCCTCAGGCTAACCTTTCGGATCACACATTTTGCTTTAGAAAGGAAAAGACAAAAAAGAGACATGCTTACAGACCATGGTAATCCCAAGGGCGAAAATGGCAAAGAGGAAGTTCCTGTGTGCACGTCACATTATATTCAGGAAATAGGAAGGGGAATGTTTGAGTGACACACACAGGGGCCTGCAGGAGACTTTGATGTTTTTTAAAGTTTTCGATAGGTATCCATAGTGACTGGTGTAGCCCCTCCCCCTCTGGGCAGTACTTCTGGTTCGAAACATTGGTTTGGAATGGACAGTTTCCACTTAAAAACAGGCACACCAAAAGCAGTTAACAAGACCCTATTGAGGTTAACTAATGCATAAGCAGCACTAGTGCACTCTCTTTCTATATGATAATTTAATCTCTCCTCCAAAGCCTGATTTCTCTTATCAGTTTACACTCACAGCACCTTCATTAACTCATTGGATGCAATCATACAGCTTTCCTTCGAGGGTTGTGACCCTCCTATCTATATTATTATCTAGACCATCAATTCGACTAACAACTTCTTGAATTAGATCTTGGATAGGTGATATGTGATGGTGATGAGCTGCCTGTGAGCATCAGGACTACACAGTGTATCACCACCTTCCTAAAGGCACACCTGTCCATTCGCTAGACCATTCTTATCTCATCTTATACCTTCACTGTATTGTGTAGCTCCACAGAAAAGGAGACAGAGAGAGCTGGTTCAGGGGAGGGTGTGACGTGCCTTCTGAGAGCAATGCCACACAGACTCCTGGAAACAAGAGCCCAAGGCTCTGTCCTGGGCCCCCTCCTGTTCTCTCTCTACACTTGCTCCCTCAGCCCCCCTCATTGTTTCCCATGGTTTCTCTTACCATTTTTACACAGATGATGCCCAGATCTTCCTGTCTTTTCCCTCATCCGACACTCTCATCCCCTCTCGCATCTCTTCCTGCTTGTCTGCTAACTCTGCCTGGATGCACTCACACCACCTCAAGCTCAACCTCTCCAAATCTGATCTACTCCTTTTCACCCTCTCTTCCTCACCTTCTGCTGACTTTTCCATCTCAATCCAATTGGAATCTATGATACTCTTGCCCTCATCTTCCATTAAGAACCTAGGAGTCACCCTCGATCCTGTGCTCTCCTACACTCAGCACATCACCACGCTGACATGCACCTGCAGATTCTTCCTGAGCAACATATGCCGAATCCAACCCTTTCTCACCAACTACTCAACTCAGCTGCTCGTCCAGTCCCTGGTCCTCTCCCGCCTGGACTACTGCAACTCCCTCCTGGTTGGCCTGCCTGCAACTACTACCCGCCCACTCCAGCTCATCCAGAACTCTGCAGCTCGTCTGGTATTCTCTCTGCCCCGATTTGCACATGCTACTCCACTGCTCCGCTCCCTCCACTGGCTCCCAATACCGGCACGCATTCAGTTCAAGACACTGACCCTCACCTACCGCTGTCTCAAACAGACTGTAACAATTTTCATAATCGAAGAATTGTCAGAAAATATAAGGGAGTCAGGGTCATTCAGAACTATATTTATTTATGTTTCTTGTTGTAAAATCCGGACAAAATGGGTGGGGAGAGAGTCTTGTATTCCAGCGGTGTCCAGGCTTTATTAAAGTTCTCAATAGTTCAACAAAAAAATAAAAACCAAGGGGGAAAACAAAGCACCCAAAACGTCCACAACAGACAGGATCCTCCGCGTAGCCCAAGGCAGGGGTGCCAGTCCTTCTGACAAAGAAATGATCAGTCTATAATTTTAATGGTAGGTGTATTTTAACAGTGAGAGACAGAAAAACAAAACAAAAAATCCAAAAAAAAACGCATTTCAAAAAAGTTATAAATTGATTTGCATGTTAATGAGTGAAATAAGTATTTGATCCCCTATCAATCAGCAAGATTTCTGGCTCCCAGGTGTCTTTTATACAGGTAACGAGCTGAGATTAGGAGCACTCTCTTAAAGTGAGTGCTCCTAATCTCAGCTCGTTACCTGTATAAAAGACACCTGTCCACAGAAGTAATCAATCAATCAGATTCCAAACTCTCCACCATGGCCAAGACCAAAGAGCTGTCCAAGGATGTCAGGGACAAGATTGTAGACCTACACAAGGCTGGAATGGGCTACAAGACCATCGCCAAGCAGCTTGGTGAGAAGGTGACAACAGTTGGTGCAAATATTCGCAAATGGAAGAAACACAAAATAACTGTCAGTCTCCCTCGGTCTAGGGCTCCATGCAAGATCTCACCTCGTGGAATTTCAATGATCATGAGAACGGTGAGGAATCAGCCCAGAACTACACAGGAGGATCTTGTTAATGATCTCAATGCAGCTGGGACCATAGTCACCAAGAAAACAATTGGTAACACACTACGCCGTGAAGGACTGAAATCCTGCAGTGCCCGCAAGGTCCCCCTGCTCAAGAAAGCACATGTACAGACCCGTCTGAAGTTTGCCAATGAACATCTGAATGATTCAGAGGAGAACTGGGTGAAAGTGCTGTGGTCAGATGAGACCAAAACCGAGCTCTTTGGCATCAACTCAACTCGCCGTGTTTGGAGGAGGAGGAATGACCCCAAGAACACCATCCCCACCGTCAAACATGGAGGTGGAAACATTATGCTTTGGAGGTGTTTTTCTGCTAAGGGGACAGGACAACTGCACCGCATCAAAGGGACGATGGACGGGGCCATGTACCGTCAAATCTTGGGTGAGAACCTCATTCCCTCAGACAGGGCATTGAAAATGGGTCGTGTCCAGCATGACAATGACCCAAAACACACAGCCGAGGCAACAAAGGAGTGGCTCAAGAAGAAGCACATTAAGGTCCTGGAGTGGCCTAGCCAGTCTCCAGACCTTAATCCCATAGAAAATCTGTGGAGGGAGCTGAAGGTTCGAGTTGCCAAACGTCAGCCTCGAAACCTTAATGACTTGGAGAGGATCTGCAAAGAGGAGTGGGACAAAATCCCTCCTGAGATGTGTGCAAACCTGGTGGCCAACTACAAGAAACGTCTGACCTCTGTGATTGCCAACAAGGGTTTTACCACCAAGTAGTAAGTCGAAGGGGTCAAATACTTATTTCCCTCATTAACATGCAAATCAATTTATAACTTTTTTGAAATGCGTTTTTCTGGATTTTTTTGTTGTTATTCTGTCTCTCACTGTTAAAATACACCTACCATTAAAATTATAGACTGATCATTTCTTTGTCAGTGGGCAAACGTACAAAATCAGCAGGGGATCAAATACTTTTTTCCCTCACTGTATATATAGACATGAACAAACAGACACTGACTGGCGATACTGAAATTTCAACACATAACAGGAATGCTTAGTGATCAGAGCACATTGAAGGAATCTATAAATAAAGAAAAAAAAGGTATGGTGAAGGCGGAGGATGATCATCAAACAAATAGTCCAGAGTAGATCGGTGCTAATAGACTCCGTTGAATGAGATAATTAATGGAAACACAGCTTATGAAGCAAACACAGAAAAAGTCAGTACGGTGATTTGCACGAATAAGAAGTTATCTTCCACATACAGATGGAGGAAAACAGGCTTGATCTCACCCACTGCACAGTCCGATCAGAGTAGAAATCCTGTTGGGGTAATCCTTTAACTGAAAATCCAATGAGGAATGTATTCCCAATGCTCCGTCAGATCATCCTTTAACACAGAATCTTTTTCTTTCAAAGTTAGCCACTGAGGATCCACTTCAAAGAATAGAACAAAGGATAGACAGACGATTAAGTTTGATCCACACACACACACACACACACACCCTCTCTATACACAAAGAGACAGCTATATATATAGGTTTTGTGGAAGGCTGACGTGACCTTAGATTGCGTCCCCGTGACTGCTGATTATTCTATTCTTAAAAGAAAAGTGTCCCTATACCATAATTATTACTGTAACTAATAATCAAATGTGCATTATTGGAGCCATTTAAGTTATTCACATATTCTTATTTTTGTTTATCTGGCCAGGCATGCTGCAACTTTTACTTGTGCAGAGAAGAAGAAAAGGTTATTCATTCTCCTGTAAGTTTGCACTTATACAACATTTTGTCATATGCTTGCCTTTGCATCACTTGCACTTGTATTGTTTATTTTGATATCCCCTACACTCCCCTTCCCTTAGCTCTTAACATTGACTTAAAATCTTGTCTGCACTTATCAGCTTTTTCATTCTAGGATGTAAGACCTTATATATTGTTTACTGTATATCTCATTTACACTTGTGCAAACTGTGAATTTGTAAAATGTATTATGCCTTGAATTGCACTGTATTATCGCACTTTGTATTGCGCTTATATTTTGTAAGTCGCCCTTGACAAGGGCATCTGCTAATAAATGAATGGCTTAACTGTTGTTGCCAAGCAACAAAGTCTGGTCTTATTATTTTTGTGAAGAACGAAAAAAACAAATGGCTGCCTGTAAAGTTAAAAAAGATCAATTTCACCAAAGACAAAAAACTTGTGACAGAACTAATCATAAGAAAACAGGTAATTCTGTATGAAAAAGCAAACAAAAATAAAGCCTTAAATGAAACAACACAAATCGCAAATGCCATCAACGCAGCCGTAATGCACACTATAAATGTAATTTAAATTTTTTATAAAGTACTTAGCTTGACTTCACTGTTTATTTTAAGTTTAAATACAGTACAATCAATAATAGAAAGTGTATATTTCGTTCATAAAGAAACATGCAGGGAAACCACGACATGGCATCCTGACAGTTCCGTGCAAATACAGCAGGGTTTCTTTAAAAGCAATAGTGTGCTAACCGAGATTAATTTATCACAGTATTAAAACACTTTAAAAATAAAATGCAGGTGTACATACAAGTCGCTGACATCTTCGTTTAATAAGCACGTTGAGGGGGCGAAAACTTCCAGCTTTTGCTTGTATTAACCCACTACTTACCGTGAATGCAAACCGACCCAGAGTGACAAACCTCACTGTGTTCACATCATCTGATATAATAGTTGAAAAACTTTTTATACTAAAAATATAAATGCATCACATAATATGTGTAGTTTGTTGGAGTGTTGTTTAATACAAATTAAACTAAGTTCAAAGATAGGACATTTACGTTGAAGGGAAATATTTTGTTGTAAAGGGAAAAACTTGATCTAGAAATCAAAATGTGAAAGTTAAAAATAGCAATTTAAGTTTAAAGGGGAAGGAGAAAAGTATAATTGTAATTAGTTGTAAGAGTTCTTGGTTGTTAATACAGTTGTCATTCATTATAATTGATAGTAGATTTGAATTGTATTGTAATAGTTCACCTAAATGTAAGTTTTTATTAATTAAATGAAACATTTCAGTGTCAAATTAGTTGCAACTATTATTAGTCAAACTTCCATTATTTTGTATGTAATTAAAGTGTTGCAACAATTTTTTTTAGAGCTTTTGCATTCTCTGAACCACCACTGCAACGGCAGAGGCCGAGGGGGAGGGTCTGTGATACAGCCGGGAGGAGGCCCAGCAGCTTCTGGCAAAGCAACACCCTGACGCGAGCTCTCAGTCAGTAGAGGGAGAGACTCACGTATGGAGGCAACTCTCTCTGGCACCAGCATGGCAATGGAATCGAGGCGCAGTCCTAGGAAATGCACCTGCTGAGTTGGTGACAGGCTGTCCCTGGAGTGAGAACAGACCAGCCAGTCATCTAGATAGCTGAGGATGCAGACCCGCTGGCAAAGCAATGGGGCTAGCACGATGTACAGTTGGGGGGGTGGCGACAGGCAAAAGAGGAGAACAAACTCTTATGCTCGGCCTTCGAAGGCGAAGCAGAGGAACTCCTGCAAGGAGGGGCCGTAAGTAAAGCCCGGCGATATGGGCGCATCCATGAGGCAGGTCATGAGGCACCTGCCTCACCTGTGACAACCAGAGGTGGTGGCACACCACCAAAATGGCTCCCAAGGAGTGCTCACTGGCCCTTGTGCCGTGACGCATCACAATGACCAGCAGGTCAGCTGCCACCGCTATCTCCACGATAGGAGGCGGGGTCTGTGATGCAGTGGCTGTGTCCACGGCCTCAACCAGCTGGGCCAGATAGAGTGAAAGCAGGCTTTCAGTGTTTCAGGAGACCAGTGCGGTAATGGTGGTGTTCACACACAGAAAGTCCACCAGGCCCGATTCAGCCACACCCTGGGTTCTGGCGTAGGCCTACCCCGCACAAGCCTGGGTGGGGGCCATCACCGTGTGGTCCCAGGTGGCTCACAGTTAATCCAGGGAGTCAGGAAGCAGTGTGGGGGCACCGCTGTGGTTGGTACCCCCTTTTGAACCTGGAGCGGGGGGGGTTGGGAGGCAATCTGGAGGCAATCCACGGCCCTCTGAATCCCAGTCCAGAACTCCCAGTCCTGTTCCACAGGAGTAGGGGGAGTATCATCAATCAATGGAGTGGCGGGTGGGCAAGGCCCGTTCCCCATCCATGAGCTGAGGGCTGAGTGCGGGCTGAGTGATAGATGGTAATAATCCCGCCCCTGTATTTTAATGGCATCCAATGACATCTTATTAAGCAATATGACGATAATGTTTCTATTTCAACATATGTATTGTTTTATATTTTGGCACTAGAAAACTTTTATACTTATGCCTAGAAACACAATTCATTAGAGACAATAGTATAATTAAATCAGCAGTACAAAATACATATTGGCGCATAATTACATTACAGTACATATGTGTGTGCAAGTGTGTATTGATAAGTTCATGGAGTCACCTGCAGGGGGGCTAGGCAAGAGAACTCTACTTCCCTGAATCCTCAATCTTTGCTGTCTGGCTCCAGCCAAGGGGCAGCAACACGAACACGAACAGTCTGGACACAGCAATTGAAACGGCAACCAACTCAAGTTCTCCGGGTCTCAACATGCAAATTCTGGCTCCTGCTCTAAACATGTGCTTTCAATTCACGTTTCCACTTCTATAAATATTCGTATATAACACTGCCCTTGGCACCCTTGCCTGCTCTCTCTGACCGATCTCTCTTCTACCTACTCTCTCAGGCTTTTTAACCTATACACTTAATTGAAAGCACCTGTATTTGCATAGTAGTCTGAACTAGTATGCCGCCCCAATTGGCGTGAGACCATCAGTTTAATTTGCTATTTTGCACAAAGCTTTAATACAATTTGATATTTTAATGGACCCTGTTATGTAAATATAGCTTATCTCTTAAACCTAATTATCTTATTTAAAGAGCATCCTGCCTAGTGGGGGGGCGGGTATTGCAGCTTTCTATTTATATTATTGTGTTTTGCTTATTAACTGTTTTGAAGTTTACAGTCTTTGTTTGGTTATGATGCTTAGGGTGTGTGTAGAACTGTGTAACTGATCACTGTATAACTGATCTGAGGAACACCTCACATTTGCATGCACTCTGCTAAGAGAATAAAAAAGCAATGAGCAACAATCTTTATTGAGAAGCCAGTCCCAGTGCTGAGGCAGCACCTCAGGGTGATGTCATGTGTGCGACACTTACAGACTACTCTGTAATGAGAATGGGTTTATTAATCCGCTCTGACTGCCATCCTGGCAAGTGTGACAGGGAATTTCTTATCTCCAGTGTTCTACTGCTCCACTAGGAACACAGGAGTTTATCATGAGGATGATGTTGAGTGACACAATGTCAATGTATAACTGACTATGCCAACTAGTGGTTTCCTATTTTCCCTGCTATAACTGTCTCTTTGCCACTGGCTCAAGACACAGACACACAGAAAGCGGTTTATTTAACTCCCTGTCCTTTGTGTTATTGGTGTGTAAGAATCCACCATGAGCAACAGGACCAAGACGTCTCAGCTGCTTGCTTAATTATACAAAAAAAATAGGAAATAAAATGGGAAAAGACATGTCAAACACTTCCTACATACAGAGGATATATTTTCTATACATATTTAAGGTATTATGTTATATAAAGAGAATATGTTTAAACCTTGTCCATTTATGTTGTGAGTTTTGATACATGCAGGAATAGAATATGAATGATCATTGTTCTATCTAAGGAGATGAACCAAGGCTATGAACCTGTTATTTGTGTAACGTAAGGTACACTTATAAATTTCAATTAAAGAAGTGAATTTATAGTATCACCTTATCACGAATCCTGGAATCTTGTAGAACTCAATTTCTGTAATAATTGGACGCAGACACCAATTCCAAAGATATAAATTGTCAAATTTATTCAAAAACAAGACTAAATGTAGCACTACACTAATTATACAAAAGGGAAAAACTAATTAAAATTCAGTCTAGATCAACAAATCAAAGACAAATCACTTTCGTGACCAAATCAAAGACCATGGGATCGCATATGATATCACACAAATCGTTCAACAAAAAAGGTTATAAACACATTGACTACAATACCGGTTAGTAAGACGAAGGTGAGTCTCTCATTAGTATTGTTAGTCAGACATTAAATAACTACGCAGGTTAGTATTTATGTCTGGTAACTTCTCGTTATATATATATCAGTCTCATTTACGTTTAGGTGCCGAGAAAGATCCTATCATTACTTGTTACCACAATTTCCCTTAACTGATTATTATTCAATGATTAAGGATAGGCAGGGCCACCAATAATCTAATGTCTATTAACTTGTGTCAATTTCAGACTAAACAGTTACACAGGAATGAGAAGATATTTCTCGGCGTTGACAGATTTTATTTCTAAAATTATCAACAAAACAGTTTAATGCAACACACATTTATATTTAAGAAAACTAAATGATATTACACATTCTAGAGTTATGAATCACAGATTAACATTTCTAATTGATTTCTCAAATGTCATGAATCATGAACTCCAAACTGTTAAACTTATCTGAACTTCGTCACAGAGAGGCCTCTCTGTCTTCGGGCTCAGATAACAGCACACGGCACGAGGTCCGTGTGGTTTGGAACAAAGGCAGTCCAGTTCGGCTTTGTCCAAGAACTTCCACTCAGTCGATGCACCTGGAAGTTGGGGTTTCGCGAATGTAGAGTCTTTTCCAAACAGATTTTCCACTGGTTTGAAGGCTCCAAGGTTGTGCACAAAATCTTCTTTGTAAGCAGGGTTCCACCGTAGTTACTTGAAGACAAAGTCTTTGAGGAAAGCAGGGCCCTGTTTGTTCCAAGGGTCAAGTTTCTTAAGACTCAAATAGCTATTTAAATGACTGACACTTTCGTATACAGTCGACTTAGTCAATTGTCCAGCTGTAAAACTCCACTGATCAGGTGGGCACAGGCGGGCATGCGCAGTCTGTAAAGTTCTTTATTTAATAAAGTCCTTTAAAAGAATTCTTCGTACGGCTCAATCTCCTTCTCCCAGTTTAACTCTTCTGTTGCCGGCAAAGACTTGGTTGGTTTCTGGTTCCGGTTCTGGCAACAGAGCTACAGGTTGAGCTGTGGCAGCGAGTTTCTGGTTCAGGTGAGAGAGAGAGAGAGAGAAAGACTGTCCGCTGTTCCTTATAGTCTGTCAGATCAATAGGTGATTGGTCCTTGAGTTCTTGAGATTGGATTTCGGTTTCAGCCCCCAGTGTCCTATTGGAGGGGGGCTTGATTTATGACTGATGTCAATCCATGCCATCTTTTGGAAATGCCGGTTGGCCTGGGTTCGTAGCTCTATGTCGGGATTTCGGCTCTCATCCACTTCAAAGAGTTTTTATCACCTACAGGCCCCTTTCTCCAGACATCTCATAGCAGAATTCCAAACTATTTGGCCTCTTCTCAGTGCCATCCTCCCCAAAACTGTCACTTTGATGCAAACCAGTTCCAAGCTGATGAGCTAAGGAAATCTGATAACTTTGGGGGGGAGAGGTCTTCTTTAGATCAGTGCTTCAGCTCAGAGCCCAAATGCTCTTATCCAAATACGCCCAACATAACGCTACATTTGTAACAATAATGGAAGTGGCTGATTGTGGCTTTATATCGATCCATCCTTTTTCTACACCGCTTGTACTGGTGAGGGTTGCGGTGGCAGCATACTAAGCAGGTCAGACCAGACCTCCCTTTCCCCAGCGACAGATTCCAGCTCCTCCTGGGGGATTCCCAGGCATTCCCAGGCCAGCCAGTAGATATAACGCCTCCAGCATGCCCTGGGTCGGCCTCGGGGTCTCTGCCCAGTGGGGGCGTGCCTGGTAGAGCTGCACAGGGGGGCATCCTTACCAGATGCCCGAACCACCTCAACTGGCTCCTCTCGATCCGGAGAAGTAGCGACTCTACTCCGAGGCTTTCCCGGATTACTGAGCTCGTATGCCTTCTCCAAGTTCACAAAACACATGTAGACTGGATTAGCATACTCCCATGCCCCCTCAAATATCTGTGAAAGGACAAAGAGCAGGTCTGTTGTTCTTAATGACTTTCGTTGTATGTGTGGGGTCATTGTCATGCTGCAGAATAAATTTGGGGCCAATCAGATGCCTCCCTGATGGTATTACATGACGGATAAGTATCTGCCTGTACTTCTCAGCATTGAGGAGACCATTAATTCTGACCAAATCCCTAACTCCATTTGCAGAAATGCAGACCCAAACTTGCAAGAAACCTCCACCATGTGTCAATGTTGCCTGCAGACATTCATTCATGCACAACTCTCCAGCCCATCGGCGAACAAACTGCCTACAGCCTAATATTTCAAATTTTGACTCATCAGTCCAGAGCACCTGCTGCCATTTTTCTGCACCCCAGTTCCTGTGTTTTCGTGCATAGTTGAGTCGCTTGGCCTTGTTTCCACATCGGAGGTATGGCTTTTTGGCCGCAAGTCTTCCATGAAAGCCACTTATCACCAGATTTCTCCGGACAGTAGATGGGTGTACCAGGGTCCCACTGTTTTCTGCCAATTCTGAGCTGATGGCACTGCTGGGCATCTTCCAATTACGAAGGGAAGTAAGCATGATGCATCTGCTGCAGTAAGTTTCCTTGGCCAACCACTGCATCTATGGTCCTCAACGTTGCCCGTTTCTTTGTGCTTCTTCAAAAGAGTTTGAACAGCACATCTGGAAACCCCTGTCTGCCTTGAAATTTCTGCCTGGGAGAGACCTTGCTGATGCAGTATAACCTCCTTGTGTCTTGTTGCTGTGCTCAGTTTTGCCATGGTGTATGACATTTGATAGTAAACTATCTTCAGCAACCTCACATTGTTAGCTGAGTTTGGCTATTCCTCACCCAGTTGTATTCCTCCTACACAGCTGCTTCTGTTTCAGTTAATGATTATGTTTCAACATACATATTTAATTGATGATCATTAGCACCTGTTTGGTATAATTGTTTAATCATACACCTGACTACATGCCTACAAAATCCCTGACTTTGTGTGCAAGTGTACCTAGAATAATTGATGCTGAATTGATGATTTTGAAGGCAAAGGGTGGTCACACCAAATATGGATTTGATTTAGATTTATCTTCTGTTCACTCACTTTGCATTTAGTTAATTGATAAATATAATCTATTAACATGGTTTATTTTTGAAAGCAGTCTTACTTTACAGCATTTTTTCACACCTGCCTAAAACGTTTGCACAGTACTGTATATATTTTTATATTTTAATAATGTTGAACTGACACTGATTTGACAAAAAATATATATATATATATGTGTTAATTAATTAACTGTACTTTTTACCTTCGATCGTGAAGCTGGTATGTGAATGTTCATTTTAAACCGCAGCGGCACAAGAAACAGCATACATGTCTATTGCATTTTAAATCTATGGAGAGTATAGTTTATTCATACAATAAAATGTATTTTAAGTTCCTACATTGTACTGTTGATTTTGTCTCTGTTTTTTTAGTTGTTGTTGTACATCCCTGGAGAACACGTTGCCCAACGATAGCAAAGCATTGTTTAATGATGCCACTGTAGAAAACATGGAATAGACACATTTAAACTTTTTCCTATTTACAATTAGGTCCATTAACATGTTTATTTGCTCAATAATATTAATTATACAAATTAATGGGCCTCCCGAGTGTCTCAATCTATAAAAGCACAGAGCGCACACTGAAGTTGTGTTTTAATTCAATTTATAAAGAGATAAACTTGTTTTTAAGACATAAAAATTGAATTACTAAAAAAAATTATTATTCAATACATTTAATAAATATATATTGGATATGAGAGTGTATTCAAGACATGATCTTTTCTAAAGACGTGTCTTAAGACATAAAATACTGCTGTGGCATGATGAAATGCGTCTTTAAGGCATGTCTCAATATGTCTTCCAGTGTCTTGGAATGGAAATATTCATTAACACGTTCATTCATACTTCATTAACTTAATCTAAGGATGTCTTAAGACATAGGTGATGTCTGGGTATGTGTGAAATAAAACTATTTCTGGTTCAAGTTGATGCCCCCTTAGCAGGTTCAGCCTCGGGTCAGGCCCCTTACCAGTCCACTGCCTTCCTCCCTTGCAATAGTTTAGTTATACAGTAACCCCTTTGGGTAGTGCTCTCAAATTGAAAGATAAAGATAGGTTGTGTATGCAATGCTGGTTATCTGAAAAAGAGAACACTACCCAAAGTTTGCAAGGTCACTTGTGAGTTCAGTCTCCAGTTCAGGTGTGTGCACCACTAGTGCACAAACAAGAAACAGGAAAGGGCTGTGACAAACACACGGGCCTATAGGCAGCTTTGATACAAAAATGCTTTGTGTTTTTTGTCCTCAGATAACCGGTGTTGCATATGCAACTCACTCCAATTCCAAGTCATACCTTTTTTAGTCCAAAGCTGGGGACTAACTTCAGCTGCCAAGTTCATTGCAATGGGTATTTAACTTGCGTACTAGTTTCATACGGAGCTGCATACTAACCACAGGATCATCCCCAGTTAGTACGCTGTTTCAGTGCATTTGACACTGAGTGACTTACATAATACAGTGATAAAATGTAAAGCTCAAAACAAAAAGCATCTCGCACAATATATCTAATTAATCAGTGGGAAAATAAATCAACTGTGAGAGAAAAGCCTAGCAGCAGCTTTTCAATGATGGAAAGTGAACACAGCTGTTGGCTCCGAACAAGGTTACTGTGCAGTAACCGAGACACTGCTTATACCACCGTCACTCTTACCATTGGCACAGTATTGGCCCTGCACTATACATGGAAAGTATCAGTTCTGGAAGTGCAATAAACAAACATATCACTGTTGTGTTCCTAGCTGTGTGTGATTCTAGTTATGACAGAGATAAAGCCATTTATCTCTGTAATTTCTCAGATTTCCCGTAGACAAACAAAAGAGGAAACCCTGGAGACACTGGACTACTGTTTGTAGATTTTTTTTCAATTGTTATTGATTGGACTGCTTTACCTTTGTTCCGTTCTTAATAAATGATTGATAACAATTTAAAAATAAGTTGTAAATTTAGAAAATGTGATTTGTTAGTGTTTGTTACTTCATATAAATCACTTTGAATAAAAGCATTTCCTAAGAAACCTAATAATATTAACTTAGCTAGAGCTAAAGGCGTATTAATAATATAGGTAGTACCAGGTTCAGACTGGGACCAAAAAACAGCCCTGGACTTTTACCCAGGGCCAATGGCTGGTGAAGTCTGGGGTGTTGCCAAAGTGTGGTTATGGGTGCCGATGAAGTATGGTCCGGGGGGAGGGGTTGGCGATCTGTGGTCCAATTCCCACAAGGGAATCTACTGGCAAACCGAACTAAAACATGGACCGGCCCTTCTGGCATTTGCCAGAATTGCCCGATGGCCAGTCCACGCTATGGGTAGGACTGCTCATTCTCGGTTTATATTTTCTGGCTATCTGCCTTTAACATATTCTTAACCAACCAGGCTTTTTTTATTAAAACGTAAGTTACAATATATACCTTTTTCACTTTTGGTATGCCCAGTACTAATATTATTGTTTAACAGATCAACAATGGCACAAGAGTGTGTAGGAAACACTTCAAAGACAATGCTTATCTGTTATTGGTCTGTATGCTGACTGTTGTGTGCTACATGCATGTTCTGTATATCAAATGAAAGGGCCTTAAATTCCCACATGGAAAGAACACATTTGCAATATATTATAAATCTCTGTAATAATAATGCAGTAAAACATAAATGTGCCTATTGACGATTACTACAACACAAATTTAACCACTTACGGAAGGCTTGAAGAAATTACCAATATATATACTAGCGGAGGACACTGTATATCAGGACATTGTATTTTAAAGATAAGTTTGTAAAAATTAAAATAACTTTACAGATCTTTATTGTAAAGAGTTTAAACAATGTTTTCCATGCTTGTTCAATGAACCATAAACAATTAATGAACATGCACCTGTGGAACGGTCGTTAAGACACTAACAGCTTACAGACGGTAGGCAATTAAGGTCACAGTTATAAAAAACTTTGGACACTAAAGAGACCTTTCTACTCACTCTGAAAAACACCAAAAGAAAGATCCCCAGGGTCCCATGCTCATCTACGTGAACGTGCCTTAGGCATGCTGCAAGGAGGCATGAGGACTGCAGATGTGTCCAGGGCAATAAATTGCAATGTCCGTACTGTGAGACGCCTAAGACAACGCTACAGGGAGACAGGAAGGACAGCTGATCATTCTCACAGTGGCAGACCACGTGTAACAACACCTGCACAGGATCAGTACATCCGAATATCACACCTGCAGGACAGGTACAGCATGGCAACAACTGCCCGAGTTACACCAGGAACGCACAATCCCTCCATCAGTGCTCACACTGTCCACAGTAGAACTGTGAACTGAGGGTTTGTAGGCCTGTTGTAAGGCAGGCCCTTACCAGACATCACCGGCACCAACGTTGCCTATGGGCACAAACCCACCTTCGCTGGACATGATTTCCTGCAAGACAGGAATGTCAGTGTTTTGCCATGGCCATTGAGCACGTCTGGGACCTGTTGGATCAGAGGGTGAGGGCTAGGGCCATTCCCCCCAGAAATGTCCAGGAACTTGCAAGTGCTTTGGTGGAAGAGTGGGGTAACATCTCACAGCAAGAACTTGCAAATCTGGTGCAGTCCATGAGGAGGAGATGCACTGCAGTACTTAATGCAGATGGTGGCCACACCAGATACTGTTACTTTTGATTTTGACCCCCCCTTTGTTCAGGGACCGCGGTGTTGACGAAGTGCAGTCCAGAGGGGTGTACTACGAAGCGAGGTAACTGGCTTATCCAGGTAAGTTCAGGAGTAACCCGTACTACGAAGGTATGTTGTCATGGTAATATACGCGGCATCTCTAAACTGCTCCGAGCAGGTTATGTTCGTGGTTAACTCGGTGTTACCCTATATAAGCACAGCCTCTCCGCCAACAGTCTTGTCGAGACCCAATCGACATTGGGCACGGGTTGTGAGAGGTTCACTCCGCAGGGTGAGGGTGTTTAGAGACCATGCAACTCCTCTAGCTCACCCCGATGATGCTCTCTATGAAAGAAATCGATTCTCATCCGAGGTCTTTGCCGGCTTCTAGGGCCAGACGTCTCAATGCCACTCGCCGGAGTGATGCCCTCACTGTTGAACAGACAGTGTGCCTTGCTGTGCGGTATCTTGCCAGCGGACACTTCATGTATTCCATCGGTGATGCTGAACCTCTGAGCAGGAATACTGTGTGCCGTGTAGTTTGCAAGGTGGTACATGCACTCACTGAACTGCTGGACGCATTTGTTGTTTTCCCTGGCCATTTAAGCCTTCTAAAGATCAAAGAGGCTTTTTATGCGATCGCAAGTAATTCGCAATATAAAACTACTTGGTCTAGTTTTAATATGCATATGCTGGGCCTATATACAGAACACATGTTTTCCACAGGAATCCCGAGGGTGATTGGTGCGATTGACTGTACGCATATCCCCATTAGAGCACCCCTGGGAGAACATGAGGGGGATTAAGTGAATAGGAAGTCATTCCACAGCATCAGTGTTCAGGTATTTGATCATATCATATTTGACCTGACATGTAGGCTAGCCTACATTATTTTGTCCTTAAAACTTCTACATATATTCAAGACAATTAAAGACACATTAGGTAAGTCACTGAGTGTCACGAAATATGCGTGAATCATGCCCTCCTCCAGTTTTCACTCTGTCTTTTTTCTGTTTGCTGTGAACACATGAATAGGCTATTATAAGTGTAGGCTACACAATACATCTGTACTGTGTATTAATAATGCGTATTATTAATACACACCACTTGATAGAATATTTTTATATTTCATCCGGACTTGTTGCCAGATGTGCTTTCCACTGGGGTTGCAGCTGAAATGATTGTTAGAATGAAGTTATCCTGAACACAATAGCATTAAATTCATACAGGCAGCCCTACAGCCTGGGTGCTTTAGTAGATCTTAATTCATTAACAGTGAGTAACGGGTCAATTTCAGCCCATGTGTAGGCTATAACTGAATTATCCTAATTGTTGTCACATATTTCGATAGACTATTTTACGTGTCCTTACATCTCAATCATATTACAAATAAAAGAAGAATCTGTGAGACAAAATAGAGAACACTGTTCTTACGAATTTACTCTGTCGGCAATGCGCTGCCAAGAAGCCTCCCTGGCTTTGTTGGCCGCCACATTTAGCCGTTAACCTTTCTTTAAACTCTTCATATCCTGACATTATCAGCTGCATTATTCCGGTGACAGTCCGGCACACAGACACTGCGCCCACACTGAGCATGCACACCCACTTCACGTGAACTCGCACAAACTCCAGTTAACACAGAGTCAACTAACCGACATAGTAACCACCGTCGTAGTACCGGTTAACACCAGTTTAGGCAATCAGAGTTTGTCAACCCTGACTTTCCTTGATAACCCCGATTAGGTTAAACTCGCTTCGTAGTACACCCCTCAGGTGGGGGTGGGTTAAACGAGGGCAGGGGACCAACAGGGCACTTTATGTCTGAGGGAAAAGGGAAGGAGCTCAAGCCCCGAGCTGTATGTGGTACAGGCTTGTTGTCTGTGCTGTGTTCACTCTGGGCTTCTAACTTGTAATCCTTTTCCCTCCCAAATCCACTCCCACTCAGACTATCTTCCAGAAGCCTTTGCAACTGTGGTCCCAAAGCAGCGGCAGAGCACCCTGCCCCTGGGGGCTCATGGGACAGAGAGCAGGCAGGACAAGCAAGAGAGAGAGAGAGAGAGAGAGAGGAGGAGAGATAGGGAAAGATGGATACAGAGGGGGAGAGAGACAGTCCCAGAAAGGGAGAGAGTGTGAGAGATGGAGACAAAGAGAGAAAGAGATAAAGATGGAGATTTTGAAAGAGAGTGAGAGAGATGTATAGACATAAAAAAACAGCCCAGTGTACACATACTCACTCACTCACAGAGTCATTATTACAAAGCAATGTTGTGGTTTATTAAATACTGCAGTTCATACAGAATCAGTTCATAACCTGTACACTGTATACACAGGAAGGGAGAGGGGGAGAGAGAGGGAGAGAGAGGGAGAGAAGCATGGGGAATAGAGATGGAGAGAGAGTGACTATGGATCATTATAATTACAATCACATTCCTTTCAATCGCACCTAGGTTACTGGACTACAAATACTATAAATGCTAGGCCATCTTACTTGTAGTCCTTTCCCCCTCCCAAATGCATTCCCTGCCACTCTGACTACCTTTCCCAGGAGTCTGTACAGCTGCAGTCGAATAGCAGCAGCAGCAGCATGCATGGCCCAGGGTCTCATGGGAGCTGTACTTCAAGTCATGGCTGTACAAACTCCAGTTTCCTGGGTTAGGAAAGGGAGCTTACACAGACAGTTAAAAATAATTGTCTATTCTATTCTGTATATATTTATATAAAAAGAACAATTTCTATATACATATGTTAATGCATTTGTACATAATAGCATAGGTATTCACACAGGGCATTCAGTTACTTGGGTCATCCACAAGAGGGAGACAGAGGCAGAGACAGTGACACATGAGGAACAGATGAAGAGAAGGAGAAAGGAGAGAGTAAAACTCAGACACAGAAACACAAATACAGAGTGAAACTGAGAGTAAGCATGTAAAAGAGGGGAAGAGAGATGCAGACAGACAGAAAGAGACGAGGCTCACAAAGGCTCAAAGACAGTCTCCCCCAGGCAGCAGTGGCTCTTGTGCTGGTAGGAGCAGAGACAGACACCTCTTCCCCTCTCCCTACCCCAGGCAGTGCTGGCTCCTCAGCTGGTATAAGTAGGGACACCCCCACCCCCCTCTCTCTACCCCGGGCATCGGTGGCTCTTGAGCTGATAGGAGTACGTGAAGTGCTGACGGCACCGGGAGCAGCAGTAGGGCCGGTGACCAGTGTGGATGCGCTGGTGCGTGCGCAGCGCCCCCAGCTGGTTGAACTGCTTGCCACACACAGCGCAGGGATAGGGCGTCTCACCGGTGTGTGTGCGCCAGTGCTTCTTCAACGTGCCTGAGCGGCCAAAGCTCTTCCCACATTGGCTGCAGCTGTAGGGCCGCTCGCCAGTGTGGGTGCGCCGGTGCGTCTTCAGGTCCCCCAGCTGGGCAAAGGGCTTGCCGCACTGGTCACAGTGGTAGGGCACCTGACCTGAGTGGATCTTCAGGTGTGTCTTCAAGTAGCGGGACGTCTTGAAGGACTTGCCACAGGCCGGGCATGAGAAGGAGGAGGGGGAGAGAGCTACACTGGGTAGGGGCGACTCCATGTGGGAGGGCTTAGGGGATTCGTGGAGTCGCTGGTGACGGCGCAGCAACGCCAGGCGCCCGAAGCTCTGCCCACACTCAGCACAGAGGTAGAGGGTGTCGCCATTGTCCTCTGCCTCCTCCTCCTCCTCCTCCTCCTCCTCCTCCTCCTCTTCAGTCTCTCTCGTGTTCCCATCCCCTCCCTTCTCGCCCTCGCCCTCAACCTCGCCGCCCTCCTCCTCCTCCTCCTCCTCCTCCTCCTCTCTCCCTTCACCTCCTCCTCCCACGATCACCCTCTCCATTCCCTCCTCCTCCTTAATCTCATCTACATTGTCTTGCTGGAATTCCACTTCCTCCTTCCCGTCTTCCACTACCTGTTTCCCCTCATGGTTGTTGCTGCTTCCTCCTCCACTCAGGTCCACATCATGGGCATTGCTTTGGTGCAGTATGGGCAGGGGGGGGGCACTGTTGTTATTATTGTTTTGGTTGTTGTCGTGGTGATTGTTGAACAAGGGGACACAGCTACACAATGTTTTTCGATCTCTCTCCTTCTCCTTCCCCTTCCCCCTCCCCCTCCTTCGGCCTCTCCCTCGCTCCCAGCCACGGCCCCTCCGCCGTCGCTCCCTCTCCCCCTCCTCTTCATCCTCCCCTTCTTCCTCCCCTCCTCTCTCTTCCTCCTGTCCATTCACCAGGCGCAGTCCCCCACAGTGAGCACAGGAGGGAGAGAGGGAAGAGAGGGAGAGAGAAAAGGAGGGATCTGTTGTTTTAAGGGGGTCAGAGAGGAGAGAGGGAGGGGGGCGTGGCAGTTTAAGCATCACATCTCCTCCTCCTCCCCCCTCCCCTTCTCCATCCTTCTCTCCCTCCCCCTTCAAGCTGGTACTGTGACTCTGAGCAGTGGCTAAAGAGGGAGGGGGAGGGACCGAGGGATGGGAACTAGCTGCCATTGGTCGACTACTGCTGCGGGGGGAGGGCTTGGCTCTGAGGTGGGAGGGCGGGGCCCAGGAAGCAGGTGAGGACAGTAGAGGAGTGGAAGTGGGAGGGGCAGAGCCTGAGAAGGGGAGGTGGCAGGAAGGCTTGAGTTTTGGGGGCAGTCGCGATTGGCCAGTGGAAGGGTGAGTGGCAGGTGGTGTTGCCAATGGGAAGGAAGAGGAGGAGGAGAGGGGTAGTGAGGGGGACGGGGAAGACGAGGAGGAGGCCACAGGTTTCTGAAAGGTAACTGCTCGGCTACGCAGCATATCCAGGTACTGCTTCCTGTGCGAGCGCTTGATGTGTTTCTCCAGGTAGTGCAGCGCTGTGAAGCAGATCTCACAGTATGGACATGGGTACGAGACTGGCACCTCCCTCTGCACTGAGAGACAGAGAGAGAGAGTTTAGTACAGTACTGGCACCTCCCTCTGCAATGAGAGACAGAGGGGGGGGTTAATGTAATGTAATGTAATGTAGGGTAGTGACTGACTGACTGACTGACAGTGTCGACACAGACTATTACTCACTGTTCCTGGAGGGGGTGACTGGCTGTTCCATCATCTCTTCTTTCACAATGACAGCCTGAGTCTCTGAATCCACACCTAAAAGAAAAATAGAGAGACAAAGTCTACTACAGACACAAACAGTACAGTAGTGTTGGCCGGAGCCCGGAGCTGGAGTGGTGCTGGAGCGGTGCTGGAGCGGTGCTGGAGCCAAAGGGGAGCTGGACAGTTTTTGTTAGTTATGGCTGTAAAATACCAGCCAGGAGGCAACCATATTTGCCACAGACATCTTTATTGTACTATTTTCTGTTTTCATGTTTGAATGCTTAAACAGATGTTTATGTTATAAATATTTCAGTTTTGTTAAACAGCTTTTTACAAAAAAGTAAAAAAATAAATAAACAAACACTGAAGCTTTAAGAACAAATTTGTGACTCCAAAGCTGGAGCTGGGTAAAAGTAGCTGGAGCTGGAGCAGTGTGGAGCTGCACTGGAGTCGCTCTGGAGCTGAGCCGGCCTGGAGCTGGAACAGGGAGTCTCCATCAGCTCCGGAGCAAGTACAGTACAGCACAGTACAGATACACACAGTAAAATAGACACACACAGTACAGTGCACTACAGACCTAACTCCCCCTCCAGTTCCTCTCGACGAATCAACTGACTCCCATCATCTGAAATCACCCAGCGAGTGACTGACGTCCTTGACCCCCCCGACCCTCCTGCACACATCCCTGACATCCTGAGAGAGAGGTAAAAGAGGGTTAAACACACGGACTGACTGACTGGATACTACAGTACATTGACACCGACTGACTGGACACTACCAAACATTAACACTAAGTGACTTATTGAAACACTACAGTATATTAACACTGACTTGACAACAGAGTACAGAGACACTGACTGGACATAATAGTATATTAAAACTGACTGCAAACTACAGTACATTAGCAATGACTGACTGGACACTACCATACATTATCACTAAATGAGTGTCTGGACAGTACAGTAGTTACACTGATTAACTGTACACTTCAGTACATATTTTAATCGGTTTAAAATACCAATATATAAAAATATTTATAAAATGTATTGAGAGAGAGAGAGAGAGACAGGTGAGTAGGGGTTTAAACACGTCCAGTAGACACGGCCAAAGCGCAATATACTACTAGAGAGCAACAATTGCAGGGACTGAGAAACAGTTAGTGACTTAGTGAATACATAAATTTTTCAAATAAATGAACAGGGATTAGGGATTTTAATCTTATAATTAAAATAAACAATAATTCTTAACTGAACCGTACCTCTATATACGGCAAGGTGACGGTGCAGACAGGTCTCCCTGCCTCCGTGTTTCGTCTCTCCCCCTGTGTTTATTGTCTATCCAATGCTGCACCACGTCGGCCTACGGATACCTCCCGGTGCACAGCTCGAGCTGTGTGTAGCTGGTGTCGCAGTTATTTGAAACAGCAATAATATATATATATATATATTCCCTGGTTATTTCTCTATTTATTTTTCTGTTTCTTTCTCCCTATCTATCTCAGTGACCCTGTCGCGGAGGACCCCTCTCTTCCCTCTCCCACCCATTCCTGATTGGTCAGCCCGGACATTCTCCGACTGACTGACAGCTCCCTTAGGCAATTGAAAACTGAACTGCTTCTGAGTAACAGGGTAGTTGAGCAATCAGCGCGTCAGGTGGCCCAACCGCTCACCGGCCTCTGTCCCTAACTTCCGGGCATGGAGGGCCGACTTCCGCCAACACAATATATAAACAAAAACGTTCTGTGCATGTGCCATTGGGAGTTACATGTGTGGCTGTATTTAATTACAATAATTGCACTACAAATATGAATATTAATACAACTATTACTATAGTATTCTGTTATACCTTAACTATTTACCGTGTTATTTTTAAAACGAATTTGTGTGTGCCACCGTCCTAAACCAAATTAACTTCTACGAATAATAATAATGTAAATACTAATAATAAACACACCGTAGTCAGAGGTTAAAAGTCACTGGAAATCGTTTATTACAGGATATTTATCATTCTGAATTCAGTAGAACTATAAACATCAATATGCATGAGAAGAAAAACTTAGTGAGCACAATATCTCTGTACTGTGTGTCTGTACTGTGACTGTTCTCACTGTCCTTCTGTCACATTGTTTATATACACGGTCTATCCTCCCTATCCATCAGTACGTCCGTTTGTCTCTAGTACACACAATTTCACACACATTCTCGCTCTCATATATATAATTACACACACACACACACACACACACATAATCAGGAGTTCCCCAAAAACGATTCCCATTGAAGACAAATAAGCAAAGCATCTCATTAATTATTAATTTACAGTGATAGTTAGGGCCACTGCTAACATAAATACTAAGTCATCCAAATTAACAGAAATTAAAGTAACAGGGTAATTTTGGCTGTAGTGTGACAGTTGATATACTAAATACTAAATAATACTGTATGTGTGTATTAATGTTCACGGAGATGTACAGTCTGTAAGGGAACATCTTCACCCCCCCCGCCTCCACTATCCAGTCTCACATTGGGAGAGTTTACATGCGGTGTTATTAAATCATGAATAAATTATGCAAATGAACGTTTGACCCCAAAACTCAGGAAAATCAGGTCTGTGGACAAAAAAATATATATGAAAAGACAAGAAAAACACTACCATTTCCACATGTAAACCCGTATTTCACATGCTACTGAAATAATCATATATCCTTAAATGACCCAATTTCTATTCACATGATTCACATCTTCTATTAACAGTATGCTCTCTATATTGTTGTGGGTCTGTTGTGCACACATGCACCCTTTCTGGGATTTTCCTGCAAAAACAGCAAGAGTGCTGTCCATATAGCTAATTTGCATATTAACTTAGTCCTTTCCCCTTAATTTGCATGACGTCAGGTTAACAGCTACTCATCCCAAATGCAATACACTGCACATACTGTACACACTATACACACACAGTGCCCTTTGAACACTGTATTGTAACACTCACAGATTGGCTGAAATTTCACAGAACCGACAGTGAACATACTGCACTGCCCCTTGCCCCGATACCGCTCCCCTTGTTCACTAGAGCATTAAATTGGCTAATAATTTTGGACTCAAGTGAATTTCATTGGCAGTTCACTCATTATTTATCACCACCCTCAAGGAGAAGAATTGTAGACACTATTAACAAGAGTGTTCTGTCAGTACAAAAAAATAACTGCTGCTCACTGTCACCTTCATAATAATAATTTAAACAATAATAATAGTAAGACAGAGAGTGAGGGAAACAGTGCCCCATCACTCAGCATAGGCACTAAGAAGCACTGTAGGTCACAGTAGTGATAAATAAAGAATTACTATTATTATTATTATTCATAGTACTGGTTGTGTTTAATTATCTCCATTCCTATTGCTTTCTCCCACTATACACTTTGTCTCCTCTATCCCTCTCTCCCTCCCTAACTCCTCTCTTATTCTGCTCCATCTGTTTATCTCATACACCTGTTGAATTTTCCTCCTCCTCCTCTTCCTGTGGGAGGAGCCTGTACTGCTCCTCCCCCCTCCCCTCCCCACTCCCCACAAATGGCAGGAAGCCATTATCAGAAACCATGCTCCTCCCTCCCGCACCCTCCTCCTCTTCCTCCTCCTCCTCCAATGGCAACAAGCTGGGGTCAGGGCCAGAGAGGTCGCTGGGTTCGGTGCTGCACTTCCTGTAGGCCTCGGGGTCATGGGGTTGCCGGAAGGTCATGGGGTCACCATCCCCGACCCCTCCATTGCTGACCTCCTGACCTCTATCCCACCTCTCAATCAGCAGCTGTCTGAAGAAGCCAATGGGAATGGGCAGAGAGGCCAGAATGATCAGGCTGACCAATATGGCGAGAGCCCAGTCTGGGTACTGCAGCTCCACCTCCTTGACCTGAGAGAAAGAGAAAGCATTGTGATTTATTTGTATGTATTTATTTTCCATACACATACATAATATTCTATTGCCATGCTGTGGCATCTCCAGAACACGCCACTGAACAAGAGCGTCTGCTAATAAATAAATAATAATCATAATAATTGTGAATGGGGTGGCCGAGGGGGGGGCACAGACCCAATTTAGGTGGGGCATATTTAATCGATGCAAGGTAGATTTTTTCAATATAATTATGATGGTTCAACACATTAAATTAGTCAGCTTAGGTTTGGTACATTTCCCTCTTCAAATAAATAATAAATCAATAACAAAAGTCTTAATACAGTGTTTGCACTGAAGGTTAAGATTTTATATTTTAGTAAATTTGTGCTATCCCTGATTTGTACCCTACCAACTCAGTCAGTAAAGATGAATCAATATGCAGCTGTCACTCTCCACCCACCCATTATAGTTTTATAGAAGATTTAATGGATTAAGTTATTCAGGCAGGTCTATTCCCAAATGAAATAATGTCCAGATATTGTAATAACAATTTTATCATTGGTCAGTATAGCCTACATCTCTTTGCAAGTCAGGTTAGGGCAGCTAGCTTTCGAGTCACCCTAAGAATACTGGCACTATCAAATTATTAATTTATGGATAAATAATGGATAAACTAAACAAATTAAGAATAACAATTCAAATATAAATACATATATAAAATAACTCCAGCAGCACTATGCAAAAAAACTAAAAGACTGTTTAGTCCTTTTGGCATTTTGGTGTTAGTCCTGTTTAGGACACTTTGATGCGAGCAGCCTCAATGACTAAAAACTGTCTTGCTCTGTGCTCAGACACTGCGTGAAAGTCTAATATTGACATCTGTGCCCATATTCATGAAGAGTCTGAAAGGGAGAAATTGGTCTCAAGTGCCTGAAATATCTGAGAGTGATATCGAGTTGGTCCTACTTTTACTTTTAGGAGTAATTCAGAAGAAAGTCATTCATAAATATTCTTTAGAATTTAAAGTACTCCTAACTGGACCAATATTAAGGAGACCTCACGAGGCAGCAATGAAAAAGGAAAGGTGTTACAGGAGTATAATGAGTTATTGCAGTGACAAATTGGACAGAGATTTAATATGGTTTGTTACTGATCTAGTCAGAAATGCATCATTATCAGCAAAGATAAAGGTGGTGACAATGTTTGTGGTGTCTGGCCACAGGGAAAATGCAACAATGTAGCAGTGATGATCTGGGACCATCATAGCCTTCAATAAGCACAATTTTCCATCAAACCAAAATGGCACTGACAGCACCAGAGATTGTCCGACAGTTTATTGATTTTCCCACCACTGTGCGGCAAATACCCCCAAAACAAGCCACATTCATAATCAGTAGGCTATATTCATCAAGGGTTTTACATTACACCGATTCTATACCCAACTATTTTTCTAAAAGTCAAAATTAGCCACAAAATGAATGAAAATGTATCCACTCATACAAAGCATATTCATAATAAACTGTGTGCACGGTGACGAATACATGTTAACTTTAATTTGTATATTATATTCAATACAGAAAGAATGTTGCTGAATTAGCAAAACCCTTCAAGTAAAACCCAGAGACACACCAGTATTTCCACCTGCGGACAATTTCTTATGTACAACTGAAGAATAAACCGTGTTAAAATGTAAGATGTTTTATGTATATTTATTTATTGTGATTATGAATGAGAAATTAATCATTTTAATTCCATGTAGCACCTCAATTAACATCCTTGTAATAAGTGGGAAACGCTTATCATTTTGTGTCAAATTATAAACACATAAAAGGCTAGCTTAGCATATTCTAATAGTTTTAATTTAGCTTCTGCTTGTCTACATGTGATTTTAAGTTTTCTTTTTGCAAAATGAAGATAATACATCACACTGAGCCGTTTTCTCACCTAAACAGTCATGAAAATTAGCTAAAAGTTTTTCCTATGATTGGATCCTACTCCCAGGGAGGAGTAATTGTACCCCCAACCTAACTGTCAGCGTGTTTCCTAATAGTAATTCTGAGACGCTTTATGAATATGGGCACAGAGATCAGCTCTTCCACAAGTGTCGCTGGTCCCACCTTTTTGGTTCGAGCAACTTGACTAACGACCAATCAGACCTCAGAATTTCTGTGGGGGCCCGCTGGGGTTGCCAAACAGATTTCAGGGGGACCGTGGCCACCCCAGGCCACCCCCTAGACATGCCCCTGTTGCCATTTCCATGCAAATAAAGCTCCTTAAATTGAAAATTGAAAATTGAAAGAGAAAGGGAGGTTACAGTGTGAGGAAAAAATCTATAACCCTAATGACACCGCTATAATTACAGCCAATGGTGGTGCATGCTGGGAGATGCAGTTTCCACTCCACAAAGAAAACTACACTTTACAAAAATGAGCAAACTCCCATGTTTCTCCACAGTTTGGCAGCAACTGACCTGCTCCCTGTCCCAGGCTTTGTAAGTGGGGTGTTTGAAGCACATCCTGAGGAGGCTGGCCAACAGAAGGCCCACCATGGCCAAAGGACACACAAACTTCCACAGGTACTTGTACACCAGGGGGGGGCGCCATTTCATCATGCGCTCAATATCATCCATGAACCTGCAGAGAGAGAGAGAGAGAGAGAGAGAGAGAGAGAGGGAGGGAGGAGTCAGAGGGAGAAAGAAGGGGAGAGAGAGCGAGGGTGTGAGATGGAAGGGGATGCAGAGAGGGAGAATTTAATACAGAGAGAGATTGATTGGAAACTATATTAGATGTGCACTACACAGACAGTGCAGGACAGAGGGAGAGATACAGATACACATTACAGGACACACAGTACAGTACAGACAGTCACACACACATACATACAGTACAGACATACACAGTACAGTGCAGGTAGACACACATAGTAAAGTACAATCACACTGTACAGTACAGAAAGATACACAATACAAACACACAGTCAATTACAGTCCAGTACAGCCATATTTGCCCAACCCAGTCCAGTGCACTGTCCAGCCACTAACCGGTCAGTCCCGTACAGCCAGGACACGCTAACCGCCTCAAAGATGACCACAATGATGAGGGGCAGGGTGGCAGAGTAGTCATCGAACATCGAGACGTAGTAGTTCCCACTGTTCTGGACAAACAGCAGACCAAACAGGAAGCCCAGAACACAGCTGCACACTGACACAAAGAAGGGGGGTTATATAGTATACACACATAAACACACATAGTATAAACACACTGAAACACTAACTAACTGACTAACTGACACATTAACTGACTGAAACACTGAACGACCAGTCCAGTCTCCCTACACTCAAGCTGTGTGAGTGTCCAGTACTGGTCAGTATGGTCCAGACCAGTCCAAATACAGTCCAGTAGTTAATAAAGCATTTTATTACAGTCCACTCCAGTCTCAACAGCTTCCAGTCCAGTCCACTCCAGCATGTGTCTAAAAAATGAGCCAAGCCCAGGTATCCGTCAGTAGGGTGAGGCGTTTCGGCAGTCATGCAAGTGTCCAGTACCTATCAGTACAGTCCAGTATACAGTGAGGGAAAAAAGTATTTGATCCCCTGCTGATTTTGTACGTTTGCCCACTGACAAAGAAATGATCAGTCTATAATTTTAATGGTAGGTGTATTTTAACAGTGAGAGACAGAATAACAACAAAAAAATCCAGAAAAACGCATTTCAAAAAAGTTATAAATTGATTTGCATGTTAATGAGTGAAATAAGTATTTGATCCCCTATCAATCAGCAAGATTTCTGGCTCCCAGGTGTCTTTTATACAGGTAACGAGCTGAGATTAGGAGCACTCTCTTAAAGGGAGTGCTCCTAATCTCAGCTCGTTACCTGTATAAAAGACACCTGTCCACAGAAGCAATCAATCAATCAGATTCCAAACTCTCCACCATGGCCAAGACCAAAGAGCTGTCCAAGGATGTCAGGGACAAGATTGTAGACCTACACAAGGCTGGAATGGGCTACAAGACCATCGCCAAGCAGCTTGGTGAGAAGGTGACAACAGTTGGTGACGTTTGGCAACTCGAACCTTCAGCTCCCTCCACAGATTTTCTATGGGATTAAGGTCTGGAGACTGGCTAGGCCACTCCAGGACCTTAATGTGCTTCTTCTTCTTCTTCTAATGAGCCACTCCTTTGTTGCCTTGGCTGTGTGTTTTGGGTCATTGTCATGCTGGAATAATCGCACCAACTGTTGTCACCTTCTCACCAAGCTGCTTGGCGATGGTCTTGTAGCCCATTCCAGCCTTGTGTAGGTCTACAATCTTGTCCCTGACATCCTTGGACAGCTCTTTGGTCTTGGCCATGGTGGAGAGTTTGGAATCTGATTGATTGATTGCTTCTGTGGACAGGTGTCTTTTATACAGGTAACGAGCTGAGATTAGGAGCACTCCCTTTAAGAGAGTGCCCCTAATCTCAGCTCGTTACCGGTATAAAAGACACCTGGGAGCCAGAAATCTTGCCAATTGATAAATACTTATTTCCCTCATTAACATGCAAATCAATTTATAACTTTATAACGGTCCAGTGTATAACAGTCCAGCTCAAGCACAGTCCAGACTGGTAGTTTAGAATGCAGTCCTATATAGTCTGTTGAGAATTCAGCCCAGTACCGGTCAGCAGGGTACGGCGGCGGTCCAGCGTGCGGAAGCAGTCGGTCAGCGGGGTGAGGATGCCCTGCATGGTCCCGAACATGGTGCTCAGGCCCAGGTTCAGCAGCATGAGAAAGAACAGCACTGACCAGAAGGGCGAGGCTGGGAACATCACCATGGCTTCCGTGAAGGCAATGAAGGCCAGCCCTGTGCCTTCCACCCCCTGAGAGAGGGAGGGAGAGAGAGGGAAATGGAGAGAGACATGGGAGAGAGAGACGGGGGAGGGGAGGGGGAGTGGAGACGGGGACAGAGAGAGAGAGAGTTTAAGAGTCACAGTTTTCACTCCAGTTTCTGATACATTTCTGCTTCTTCAGTCCATTGATATGAATGTTAATGTGATGTTATAGTTAATTTTTATAAAAATATGTAAATATGTTTCTTATATACATTTTTTAAAATATTTTCTTTAAGTTTTCTATTCGTTTAGGTATTATAATATGCTAATCCTCCTGTATCATTATCAGTCACTCCACTGTTTCCTGTCTATGGCTGCTGTGATAATTCTATGTGATTGTCTTATGGTTTCCTTGCTCTATATATACACATACATATACAGTACTGTGCAAAAGTTTTAGGCAGGTGTGAAAAAATGCTGTAAAGTAAGAATGCTTTCAAAAATAGATATGTTAATAGATTATACACTGATCAGCCATAACATTATGACCACCTGCCTAATATTGTGTAGGTCCCCCTTTTTGCCAACAAAACAGCCCTGACCCGTCAAGGCATGGACTCCACTAGACCTCTGAAGGTGTGCTGATTCATCAGACCAAGCCACCTTCTTCCATTGCTCCATGGTCCAGTTCTGATGCTCATGTGCCCATTGTAGGCGATTTCGGCAGTGGACAGGGGTCAGCATGGGCACCCTGACTGGTCTGCAGCTACGCAGCCCCATTCGCAACAAACTGCGATGCACTGTGTGTTCTGACACTTTTCTATCAGAACCAGCATTAACTTTTTCAGCAATTTGAGCTACAGTAGCTCATCTGTTGGATCGGACCACAAAGGCCAGCCTTCGCTCCCCACGTGCATCAATGAGCCTTGGCCGCCCATGACCCTGTCACCAGTTCACTGCTTTTCCTTCCTTGGATCACTTTTGATAGGTACTGACCACTGCAGACCGGGAACACGCCACAAGAGCTGCAGTTTTGGAGATGCTCTTGACCCAGTCGTCTAGCTATCACAGTTTGGCCCTTGTCAAAGTCGCTCAGATCCTTACTCTTGCCCATTTTTCCTGCTTCTAACACATCAACTTTGAGGACAAAATGTTCACTTGCTGCCTAATATATCCCACCCACTGACAGGTGCCATGATAACGAGATTATCAGTGTTATTCACTTCACCTGTCAGTGGTCATAATGTTATGGTTGATCGGTGTATATATCAATTAACTACATGCAAAGTGAGTGAACAGAAGAAAAATCTACATCAAATCACAATTTGGTGTGACCACCCTTTGCCTTCAAAACAGTATAATTTCTTCTAGGTACACTTGCACACAGGTTTTGAAGGAACTCGGCAGGTAGGTTGGCCCAAACATCTTGGAGAACTAAATCAGAGTTCTTCTGTGGATTTAGGCAGCCTCAGTTGCTTCTCTCTCTTCATGTAATCCCAGACAGACTCGATGATGTTGAGATCAGGGCTCATACCATCACTTCCAGGACTCCTTGTTCTACTTTATGCTGAAGATAGTTCTTAATTACTTTCGCTGTATGTGTGGGGACATTGTCATGCTGCAGAATAAATGTGATGCCAATCAGATGCCTCCCTGATGGTACTGCATGAAGGATAAGTATCTGCCTGTACTTCTCAGCATTGAGGAGACCATTAATTCTGACCAAATCCCCAACTCCATTTGCAGAAATGCAGCCCCAAACTTGCAAGGAACCTCCACCATGCTTCAATGTTGCCTGCAGACAATCATTCGTGTACCGCTCTCCAGCCCTTCAATGAACATACTGCCTACAGCCAAATATTTCAAATCTTGACCAGAGACCAGAGCACCTGCTGCCATTTTTCTGCACCCCAGTTCCTGTGTTTTCATGCATTGTTGAGTCGCTTGGCCTTGTTGCCACGTCGGAGGTATGGCTTTTTGGCCGCAAGTCTTCCCTGAAGGCTACTTCTGACCAGACTTCTCCGGATAGTAGATGGGTGTGCCAGGGTCCCACTGTTTACTGCCAATTCTGAGCTGATGGCACTGCTGGACATCTTCTGTTTGCGAAGGGAAGTAAGCATGATGTGTCTTTCATCTGCTGCAGTAAGTTTCCTTGGCCGACCACTGCGTCTACAGTCCTCAACGTTGCCCGTTTTTTTTTGTGCTTCTTCAAAAGAGCTTGGACAGTATATCTGGAAACCCCTGTCTGCCTTGAAATTTCTGCCTGGGAGAGACCTTGCTGATGCAGTATAACTACGTTGTGTCTTGTTGCTGAGCTCAGTCTTGCCATGTTGTATGACGTTTGACAGTAAACTGTCTTCAGCAACTTCACCTTGTTAGCGGAGTTTGGCTGTTCCTCACCCAGTTTTATGCCTCCTACACAGCTGCATTACATTAGCATTACATTAGCACCTGTTTGGTATAACTGTTTAATCATACACCTGACTATATGCCTACAAAATCCCTGACTTTGTGCAAGTGTACCTAGAAGAATCGATGCTGTTTTGAAGGCAAAGGGTGGTGACACCAAATAAGGATTTGATTTAGATTTTTCTTCTGATCACTCACTTTGCATTTAGTTAATTGATAAATATAATCTATTAACATGTCTATTTTTGAAAGCATTCTTACTTTATAGCATTTTTTCACACCTGCCTAAAACTATTGCACAGTACTGTATGTGTAATATATTATATATATATACACACATACTGTAAATATACCACACACACACACTTTTTTTCTCTCCCAATGTTTACCGATATTTCTTATGATGTAAACTGCTTTGGCAACGCTGCTTATGATGGTCATGCCAATAATGCACAGGTGAAATGAGAGAGGGGGGGTTAATAAATTCCTGTACAGGCTCACTCTAACAAACCTGTGCGAGTGTGTTACAGCCCAGGTATCATCAGAACCTGGTCCAACCAATCACCACATGAGCCCTGCTGTTATCCCCACCTTCTCGGAATAATGCAGTGAAACCAAAGCATGCTCAAAACACTATTATTATTATTATCATCATCATAATCCTTATTACAAAACTAATCCAAGAATCTGATATGGAACAAATCAATTAATCAATCTGTCCATCAATTCATCCATCCATCAATACTTCAACCCCCTACCTTCTGCATCTCATCCTCCGTGTTACAGGGGGTGACGGTGCCGTTCAGTGCTGCCCCCAGCTGGTTGAACCAGGCGCTGTACTGCCCCACAGACACAGACTCTGGATCAGACAGGTTGAACTGGGGCAGCCACTGGGTGGGGAGCTGGGAGGAGTGGGAGAGCTGCAGCAGGACCTCCACGTTCCTGAGGTAGTGAGTGGGAGAGAGGGAGAGTGGAGTTACAGACACAGTACAGCCCAGTACACTGCAGTAAACTCCAGTACAGACCAGTCCAGGTTACTACGTTTCAGTTCAGACCAGTACAGAGCCTTATAGATACCCATGCATCCCACTATAGACCCTTTCAGAGGTCAGGACAGTCCAGTACACTCCACTTTATACCCTTATAGAGACCAGTTCAGTCCATTACTGTCCAGTCCAGTCAGACACCTACTGAGAAACACAGTGGGAAGTGATGGAGTGCGCCCGGAAGCCCAGCACAGCAAAGACCACCAGAGTGGCCAGCAGGGAGGTCATCAGGTTGATGGTGGCCACGACCACGGCATCGCGGTGACAGTTGTTGGTGGGGGGGTTGTAGGAGGAGTAGGCAATGATTGAGCCGAAGCCCAGGCCCAGTGCGAAGAACACCTGCGTGGCCGCCTGACGCCACACCTGCACGTCAGCCCAGATGTGCAGCTGGAGAGAGGGAGGAGGGAGGGTTGTGTGTATAGTCACTGACAGACTGACACACTAACACACTGACTGATACACTGACTGATACACTGACTGGCATCAGTACAATGCCCGATCGATAACTGATAGCCAATGAATACCATGCGTACCCGAGGATAGAACATGTATGCGATCCCCTCGAATGCTCCCTCCAGCATCAGCCCCCGAATCAGGAAACACAAGAGAACCACATAGGGGAACAAAGATGAAAAGTACATCACCTGAGAGAGAGGGATAGGGGGGGGGGGGGGGTGAGAGTTGTGAGGGAGAGAGGGATACAGGAGGAGAAAAGAGAGAGAGAGAGAAAGAGGAGGGAGTGGGAGGAGATGGGAGAGAGGGTCAATACAGACACACATAGTTCAGTCCACTAGCGTCCATGTCAATTTCAGCAGTGTTCACCACATCAGTGTACTCCCTACTCTCTACCCCCCAACACAGTCCAACACAGCAGTGTCCAGCACTGACCTGCCCAAACAGGCAGCTGGCCATCACAGGAACTATTGTCTGCCACCCCAGTGCATCCAGCGTTCACCTAACCAGTGTCCACTCTGTCAGCACCCACTACACTCCACCCCCAAGTGCCCACACCAGTCCAATACAGACACACACACCACACTCCAGTAGGGCCCAACCCAGTGTCCAGTCCAGTCCACCCCGGGGCCCAACCCCCCCCACTGTATCCTTCCCCATGTCCACTCGTGCACTCGTCCATGCAGTGTCCATCTCCACAAATGTCCACCCTCACAGTGTCCACCCTGGTGCCAGCCCCCTGAACTGTCCACACCAGCGTCCAGCACACTGACCTTGCCCGAGCTCTTGATACCCTTGATCATGGCCAGACAGACGATGGTCCAGGCGGCCAGCAGGCAACCGGTCATCATGGGGTTGAAGGAGCCGGACTGTGTGATGGACGGGGAGATATCCAGCGCCCGCCGGTACCAGAAATAGGAAGTGGGGGAGCTAAGGGCACACTCCCTCACTGAGAGGGAGGAAGAGGGAGAGGGAGAGAAGGGGAAATAGGAAAGGAGAGGTTCTCAAGGAGTACAATTTAATAGAGGTAAGCTAAAAATCCTCTTAAATATGCACAATAAAAGAATAAGACTAAATAAGGCAAGCTGTATTTACCATTAATAATTCAGTGCAATTACAAGTCACACAAATGTTTGCTGCAATCAAAACTGACATAACTTGCATAACTTTGGTATCAAGTAAAGAAAGAACATACAGCATATCAGCATGTGGTCAAATAACTCCAATTAAATAATATTTCATCATATTAGTATTTACATGATACAACAAATGACATTCACAAGATGAATTTGCTGTCATCACATTCTGTTGAAAGAGACTGTTGTAATGGGACATTGAAAAGGATTGGTATGTATTATTATTATTACTTCTCACGGTCTCCCCTGTTTCTACCTTAGTTCACCACCAGAGGTCTCCCTCTCCCGAATACTAGTTTAGTGTTTCTCCTTTCCTTTATCCAGTCAAACCAGTCTTTCCACATTCTTCCCTACCAGGTGCACCTGTTCTGTCCTCCTCTCCTATCATTGGTCAATCCTTCATTCACCTCGTTCAATCCCTCTCTCCTTCACAGTACTTAAACCCCTCTGTTTCCTAGATTCATTGTGAAGTTTTGCATTCTCTCCTGGATCATTTCTAAGCCTTGTTTCTTGATTGTCTTCCTGAGTATTTTTGACCTCTTGTGTCCTTCTCTCATTTACCCCTTTCGGATCTCCCTACTAGCCTGTTTGCTTGATCGTTTGACCTGGACTGTCCCTGTTTATGCTCTCTCGTTTTGCCCTTATTGGATTATCTGCTTCATCTCTAAAAGCCTGCACTTGGATGCTTTCCTTTGGTCCTAGAGGACGTCACAATTATCATTAATACTACAATGTATCCAAGGTAACAAACATAGTAAATTCATAATTCAAGAAATTAATTATTAGTTAGAAATACAAACTGTAATTTTAGTTTTTTGTGATATCCAGGTGATGAACTGTGTTGCTTGTGCACGGATGTTAATTTTGTATAGACTGTGGGTACAGACATTTTTAATCTGCGTTTCTTGGTTAAACTACATTGCGACTTCTACGGCATTTGAAAAGAGAGCCCCACAAATCACAGAAAGATCCCTTGATCAGAGAAAATCCTCTTTTTGCAAAAATGTAACCTTAATAAATCGCCTCTTTTAAAGCTGATGAAACGTCAATGAGGAAGAGTTTTCTTGGCAGCACAGCAAAAAAACTTTTCATATGCAATTTTCTTATTTATAGCGCAAAACAATACATTAGCATATATATATATATATATATATATATACACTCACCTAAAGGATTATTAGGAACACCATACTAATACTGTGTTTGACCCCATTTCGCCTTCAGAACTGCCTTAATTCTACGTGGCATTGATTCAACAAGGTGCTGAAAGCATTCTTTAGAAATGTTGGCCTATATTGATAGGATAGCATCTTGCAGTTGATGGAGATTTGTGGGATGCACATCCAGGGCACGAAGCTCCCGTTCCACCACATCCCAAAGATGCTCTATTCGGTTGAGATCTGGTGACTGTGGGGGCCAGTTTAGTACAGTGAACTCATTGTCATGTTCAAGAAACCAATTTGAAATGATTCGACCTTTGTGACATGGTGCATTATCCTGCTGGAAGTAGCCATCAGAGGATGGGTACATGGTGGTCATAAAGGGATGGACATGGTCAGAAACAATGCTCAGGTAGGCCGTGGCATTTAAACGATGCCCAATTGGCACTAAGGGGCCTAAAGTGTGCCAAGAAAACATCCCCCACACCATTACACCACCACCAGCAGCCTGCACAGTGGTAACAAGGCATGATGGATCCATGTTCTCATTCTGTTTACGCCAAATTCTGACTCTACCATCTGAATGTCTCAACAGAAATCGAGACTCATCAGACCAGGCAACATTTTTCCAGTCTTCAACTGTCCAATTTTGGTGAGCTTGTGCAAATTGTAGCCTCTTTTTCTTATTTGTAGTGGAGATGAGTGGTACCCGGTGGGGTCTTCTGCTGTTGTAGCCCATCCGCCTCAAGGTTGTACGTGTTGTGGCTTCACAAATGCTTTGCTGCATACCTTGGTTGTAACGAGTGGTTATTTCAGTCAAAGTTGCTCTTCTATCAGCCTGAATCAGTCGGCCCATTCTCCTCTGACCTCTAGTATCAACAAGGCATTTTCGCCCACAGGACTGCCGCATACTGGATGTTTTTCCCTTTTCACACCATTCTTTGTAAACCCTAAAAATGGTTGTGCGTGAAAATCCCAGTAACTGAGCAGATTGTGAAATACTCAGACCGGCCCGTCTGGCACCAACAACCATGCCACGCTCAAAATTGCTTAAATCACCTTTCTTTCCCATCCAGACATTCAGTTTGGAGTTCAGGAGATTGTCTTGACCAGGACCACACCCCTAAATGCATTGAAGCAACTGCCATGTGATTGGTTGGTTAGATAATTGCATTAATGAGAAATTGAACAGGTGTTCCTAATAATCCTTTAGGTGAGTGTATATATAATGTATATGTATATTAGAATGGTATTATAATGTAGTTAATGGATTCGTTCAAAAAATATGGGGGTTTTGGGCTTTAAACGGGGCATTTTAAATCCTGTTCTGTGAGGAAATTAGGTACATCTGCTCATACCTTATTGTTTAATGGTTTCCCACAGCTATATTAATAAAAATGGGTGTTTGAATGTCGAAAACAAAGTACAAACGTATAATACAAGTCCTCCGAAAATTCAAAATAATAAAACAGATTTCATATGGCCCAACATGCAATGTTAAGCAAGATGTTGTAAATGGAGACAACTTGCATGCAAAGACGACACGTTTACTTGCACTAGAACTTTCTACACCGATATTTCAAATATGAACAATAAAACCATATAAATGCAATGTCATAGTGTTTAAAGATTTTGTTTTATTCCCATTTTCACTAAATTTGTCAAAATTCAAGTATATTCAAAGACATGAAAAGGAATTTCCAAATATATTCAAGGTCCATACAAACCCTGGTCAGTACCAGTGGTGTTGGCAGTCAGGGTTGGACACTCCTCCCAGGGAAGGGGGTACTGGAAAGAGCTCCCCAGGTAGAAGAGACTCCAGCCGATAATCACATTGTAGTACAGAGCGACGAAGAAACACACCTTTGGAGGGGGCAGGGGGGAGAATCATGAAAAGATTAGGCATTCCAATAAAGCTTTTCTGAATTGAACTGCATTGAAATGAGTGAGAGGGGAGAGGAAAGGGGGAGAGAGGGAAGAGAAGGAGAGGCAGAAGGAGAGGGAAAAAGACTGAATCACTGGCTGACTGGACATTACAAGGTAGAAAATGAAGAATTACACTAATCTCTCCCTCTCTCTCTCTTTCTCTTTCTGTCCTTCCACCTGAGAGACAGGGAGAGAGAGCAAAAAAAGACACACAGCCACCGACTCCATGCTGGGCAAGTGTCAGATTGCTTGTAACAATAGAACCCTTAGCAGCCAATGGGGATGCAGAAGTACAGGGGTGGGAGGTGGTGTGTGTCAGGCAAGCTGCACTGTGATTGGATGACCGCTGGGTATACGAGTGAGTTTGAGAGAGACTCAACTGATGATATAGGATATCTTGTGAATAGGGGTTGAGAGAGAGAGAGAGAGAGAGAGAGAGAGAGGCAACACAGCCCTAGAACACAGTACACATACATAGACCTGAACATCAGTTTGTCAGGGAGCTTTGGCCTGGTAGTGAAAGAACTATAAGAAAAAGCCTGAAGAGCTTTCTATGGCACCAGATGAAACTTGTACAAAATAAATATACAATCTGATATAGAATATTTGATAGTGTGATCCAGCCCATTGCAGTGTACAGACGTGAAGTGTAGGATCCACTGAGTCAGCAAGACTACACTGAATGGGACAAACATCCAGTAGAAACGCTGAATTCAGAATTCTGCAAAATCATATTACAAGTACAAAGAAACACTCCCAACAATGCATGCAGGGCATAATCATATCCATTGCTCATCAATATTCAAAAGTGCACTAAAGTTTCTACATTTCCTTAAAACTAGCCCACCAGACTCCACACTATATAAAGCCCTAAAAACCCAAAAGCTCGGCCCAGAGAAGAGTCCCATCAGGCAGCTGGCCCTGAAGCTCACAACACGGACTGCTCACAATACTAAGCAGCTTCAGGTCAGCACTGATAAACAACAGCCAATTAGAGTCAACCAAATTATAGAACAAACCAAAACCTCCAATCGGGAATATTGGGACAACTAAGCTAAATCACAAAGTAAACTGGACTGCTATTGGGTCCAAAACAGACATTACACACAAGCAGAGTATCTCTTCACTGAGAGATACGAAGCAGAGACAGATCCTGACCAAGTACAGGTTCAGTGACCACAGCCTGGCCGACAAAGGCAGACCTGACTGACCAGAGAGGACAGGCGCTGTGGTCACTGTGAGACAATAGATGTGGAGACCAGGGTTTACGTTAGCCGGAAAATGCCGGCTTTTCGGCGGTATCGTGTAGTTGTTCGGCAGATGAAAATATCAATGGCCAAAATGTCCGGTGGGAAATATGCCAAATAAATAAATGCATTGATTAATAGCATATTAAATAGCCTAATATTGTGTGACCTATAAGCTATGTTGCCAAGACAACAGCGAACCTCTGCTCAGTAAAACATTACTGTTTGGTCATGTGACTAAATCTACCCCAACTGGGCAAAGCTGGGAAAGATTGCCAGCACTAGTGACGCGATTCATTTGATTCAGTTCAGATTGGTGAATCAATCCATTTCGTTCACTGATTCACTGACTCGAACCAATGCAATACCGAATCAGGATTGGTTAGATAGATTTGAACCAGAAAGAACGAGTCATTCACTGCACACCACAAAAGCTAGGAAGAGTCTATATTTGACTGGGTTAAATGAAATACAGTTGTGACAAATATATATTTGAAATCCCAGAAATAACAACAGTTTTAAGCATTAACATAATTTAGCCAACACAATTAATCTAATTAAATGTAATATATTGTTTGGACAAGGGTGTCTGCTAATAAATAAATAATAATAATAATAATAATAATAATAATAATAATGTTATTCTTATTCTTATTCTTATTATTATTATTATTATGCATAGATGTATCTCAATTATTATTAATATTAATTAATATTATTATTGGTCATTTGGTCAAGATGACTTGCAAGTATTAATAATTTGTGCAAAATGTTTTTGTGTATAAAAATGTGTATAAAACATTAGAAGAACATACCTCATAGTGATTTATTTTATTTTTATTTGGCAGATGTACCCAATGAATACGAACTGTAATACACACACACATTATGTACAGTATATAATATTGCATAAACGTCTAATCTAATTTTCGGACAGTAGTCTATACTAGTCTGGATGATGTAACTGACGCCATTTTGGCTCATACAGATTTCTTTCTTATGCACTCAACGAGTTGTTAGGACGAACGAATCAACCAGACTCGAGAGTCAGTCAGTCATTGAACGAGATTCGATTGGCGGGTAACCAACTCCTGAGCGCTGCGCTGCTCGATCACAGGGTGAATCAAAATAACCGATTTAATGCGGACATTGATCCGATTCCCATCGTTCTCAAAATGATTCTTTCAAAAAGAACGAATCATTAAAGAACTGAACATCACTAGCCAGCACAATTCCTGTGTCCAGTGTGCCTGCAGAGTATGGATTCTCGCTCCAGAACAGGATAAAAACAGCCCTGAGAAGCCGCCGCCTCACTGAGGAAAAGGTGACAAGTTTGATGAGAATTGCAAGTTGTGGCAAGGGGTTGGATGGCTTCAACTTTGCACAAGCAGCGGAGCACTTCTATTCAATGAAGTCGCGCCGCAAATAAACGGGAATTTCACAAACACAGAATTCGGACCGACCAGCTTGTTATTTTTTAAATTTAATTTTTGTAGTCCTAGTTGCTTCTTCATTTAGCTTATTTACAAGTTATTTAATTTGACAGGCTTGGAATGCAAAGAGAGATACATTTAATGTAGGCTAATAGCTTGTTTTTTTGTATATGCCCAGTTCACAAAGTTTGTCAAGAGTTCATTCTGCTGACTACTTTAAATAAAATATATTTGTTGGATCATAGTGTTTGTGTTTTATTGCTGTTTAAATGTAGGCTGTTATATGGTTATTTAAAACATATGTCTGGTAGTTGTTCTAAATGGCCGGAATTCTGGAATATTAACGGCCATATTGGCCGTCAAAACAAAAGTCTAGCGTAAACTCTGGTCAAGACAGATGCATTTTATTCTGCACTGCAAGAAACACGCACCAGTAAGGACAACTTTTACCACAAAAATAACTAATTCTCTCCCTCATAACACACAATTAACCAACACATAGAAACTAAAAATTGTCCTGGAAGAAGGAAATACTGCCCCACTAGTGGCAAAATATGCAGCTGCCTGTCCCAGTGACACTTGGACCCTCAGCTGATAACTGCGTGTGTCCACCAAAGTTTTCCGCAGGTGAAAACGAGCTCTGTGATACGGAATATCCGCGGCAGTCATGTGTTGAAGTACCTAATGTCGCAGATAGTTTGTGTTGCTAACAAATACTGACTGTACAATGTCCGCACAAGGTAGAGGGAAGACTGAAGCACGTAGAGAGAGAGGACGGACGGTCGGTGTGGTATTTGTCCCGCCTCTCCTCCACTGTGATTGGACGGCTGGATAAAAAGTGACAGTGAAGAGCACTGTGTTTTACCCAAAGTTGAACATTTTTCAATTCTCGGCGACCAGAAAAAAACGCGTAGCGCTCGGCGCTCAGCGTGAAAAAGATGCGTCACGCTGCTGGCGTTTTAAAAACGCGGCACTGCCATTGCAAACAACTGAAAAAATACGCCGACCTTTGGTGGACACACGGCCTAATTAGTCTTTTTTGCGGGGGCTGTTGTTCTTGTTATTCAGTTTTATTGTATGCTCGGTGTGAAACTGTTTTGGCAACAATGCCCCTGTGCTATTGGCATGACCAACAACCTTGAATTTGAATTGAATTGAATTAAGAGAAAGGGGGAGGGAGAGAAAGAGAGAAAGTATTAGTATACTGTATTGTCCAGTCAGTCAGTGTTAATATACTGTAGTGTCCAGTAAGTCTGTGTTAATGTCCAGTTAGACAATGTACCCAAAAAACAACAAGAATACAAACAACAGAAGTGACATCACGTATTTGCAAAACTTTTTAAAAAAATATATTTAAACAACTACAATCAAGATGGCTGAGCCCACAGACACACATGACCACAGCGGCCATGCTTTGCAGTACCTCACCATGCAGCTGGCGTATCCGATGCCAGCCAACCGTGGGGAGACATGGGCCCACACCCCGATGCTGCCCTGCCTGATGCTCTGACCAGCCGCCAGCTCCAGGAAGAACAGTGGCACACCCACCAGGGCCAGCAACAGCACATATAGCAACAGGAACGCCCCTGAGAGAGAGAAAGGTGCGTGTGTGTGTTGGAGGGGGGGGGGGGGGGTAATACAGAATGATTAACACACTGACTGACTGTCTGATACATTGACTGCATGAGACAAGAGAGAGAGGGAGAGAGGTGAGAGAGAGTTTATCTCTTACCGCCTCCATTCTGGTGACACAGGTAAGGGAATCTCCACACGTTGCCTAAGCCAACACTGAACCCTACTTGGGCCAACATATACTGCAGCTTACTGCCCCAGGCCGGACGAGAGTGCACCAAGTCTCCTGCCTCCATCTCCACCCCATTGGATCTGTCACCTAGGAGCTGCACCGCCAACTGCCCCACCCCCAGTGCACCCTCCTCCTCCTCCCCATTGCCTGGCAACGGGCTTTTTTCCATCAACCTGCAGAGAGTGGGGGTGGGAGGTGGAGGGGGGGAGAGACAGCGAGAGAGGAAAGAGGGAACAAGGGAGGGAGAGTTTATCACAAAGATGCTTCAATTAAGAAATTTTATAATTTAAGTAATTTAGCCCTTCAGAGTTCTGAAGCTCGTTAATGTTTAAAGAAATTACTGTAGACAGTTACACACTCACACACACACCAAACTTTCCAGTCACACTTTCCCTGTGTGCCCCACAGCAGTCATCGCAGGCCCCCCTTCACACCAGATGCGCCACGGACGTGGAAGGGGAGTCGTTGGGGATATAAATATAGATGTGTTTATTACACAAAATAAATGCATAAGCCTACATATTTTTAAATCCCACCTCCACAAATATCACTATTATAATCCCCCACACAATAACGTATAATTACTCAATTTAGCCATGCTATTGTGTATTTGATTATAATAAAATCATTTAAAAATTATTCATATATATACAGTGAGGGAAAAAAGTATTTGATCCCCTGCTGATTTTGTACGTTTGCCCACTGACAAAGAAATGATCAGTCTATAATTTTAATGGTAGGTGTATTTTAACAGTGAGAGACAGAACAACAACAAAAAAATCCAGAAAAACGCATTTCAAAAAAGTTATAAATTGATTTGCATGTTAATGAGGGAAATAAGTATTTGACCCCTTCGACTTACTACTTGGTGGTAAAACCCTTGTTGGCAATCACAGAGGTCAGACGTTTCTTGTAGTTGGCCACCAGGTTTGCACACATCTCAGGAGGGATTTTGTCCCACTCCTCTTTGCAGATCCTCTCCAAGTCATTAAGGTTTCAAGGCTGACGTTTGGCAACTCGAACCTTCAGCTCCCTCCACAGATTTTCTATGGGATTAAGGTCTGGAGACTGGCTAGGCCACTCCAGGACCTTAATGTGCTTCTTCTTGAGCCACTCCTTTGTTGCCTTGGCTGTGTGTTTTGGGTCATTGTCATGCTGGAATACCCATCCACAACCCATTTTCAATGCCCTGGCTGAGGGAAGGAGGTTCTCAACCAAGATTTGATGGTAAACGGCCCCGTCCATCGTCCCTTTGATGCGGTGCACCCCCAAAGCATAATGTTTCCACCTTCGTGTTTGACAGTGGGGATGGTGTTCTTGGGGTCATTCCTCCTCCTCCAAACACGGCGACTTGAGTTGATGCCAAAGAGCTCGATTTTGGTTTCATCTGACCACAACACTTTCACCCAGTTCTCCTCTGAATCATTCAGATGTTCATTGGCAAACTTCAGACGGGCCTGTACATGTGCTTTCTTGAGCAGGGGGACCTTGCGGGCGCTGCAGGATTTCAGTCCTTCACGGCGTAGTGTGTTACCAATTGTTTTCTTGGTGACTGTGGTCCCAGCTGCCTTGTGATCATTAACAAGATCCTCCCGTGTAGTTCTGGGCTGATTCCTCACCGTTCTCATGATCATTGAAACTCCACGAGGTGAGATCTTGCATGGAGCCCCAGACCGAGGGAGACTGACAGTTATTTTCTTCCATTCACGAATAATCGCACCAACTGTTGTCACCTTCTCACCAAGCTGCTTGGCGATGGTCTTGTAGTCCATTCCAGCCTTGTGTAGGTCTACAATCTTGTCCCTGACATCCTTGGACAGCTCTTTGGTCTTGGCCATGGTGGAGAGTTTGGAATCTGATTGATTGCTTCTGTGGACAGGTGTCTTTTATACAGGTAACGAGCTGAGATTAGGAGCACTCCCTTTAAGAGAGTGCTCCTAATCTCAGCTCGTTACCTGTATAAAAGACACCTGGGAGCCAGAAATCTTGCTGATTGATAGGGGATCAAATACTTATTTCCCTCATTAACATGCAAATCAATTTATAACTTTTTTGAAATGCGTTTTTCTGGATTTTTTTGTTGTTATTCTGTCTCTCACTGTTAAAATACACCTACCATTAAAATTATAGACTGATCATTTCTTTGTCAGTGGGCAAACGTACAAAATCAGCAGGGGATCAAATACTTTTTTCCCTCACTGTATATATATATATATATATATATATATTAGAGTTTTGGGTCATTTGCTGGGTGTTGTCAGAGAAGCCATCATCGTGCATTATATTATTTTGCATGCATTTAACATTTGAATGCATTCTGTATTATCCCTCTTATACCTTCATATTTTAGTATTCTATTTATTGAATATCACTACTAAGTTTACTTTTATTGTAGGAGCAGTGTTGCACATTTCACAGAGCAAAGTACTACAAATTGCAACCAGGAATGATTAAAGTTGAAGTTAAGAATGTCTACAATTTAATCACAGCTCTGTTTTCTGTAATATTCTATGTCTCTTATAACCAAATATGTATTACTTTAATACAGTGCATCCGGAAAATATTCACAGAGCTTCACTTTTTCCACATTTTGTTATGTTACAGCCTTATTCCAAAATGGATTAAATTCATTATTTTCCTCATAATTCTACAAACAATACCCCATAATGACAACTTGAAAGAATTTTGTTTGAAATCTTTGCAAATTATTAAAAATAAAAAACAAAAAAGCACATGTACATAAGTATATAACAATGTATATCATACATTGTTACGTACCTTGTCAGAGTGCCACGGGGGGGAAACTACGAAATATGGAGTGACAGTTTCTACACATAGGCGTAGAGTCACATGGGTGAGGGGTGAGAAAATCAGTTTAAAACCTTGGTCACGTAGGTTGGGAATGTTCTGGATGGAGCAGAATATGAATATGAATGACACCTGTCCTCTTGAGCCAAGTGAACACTTTTAATCTAGGGTTGTTCGAACAGAAATAAAAGTAGGTGGATGTGGATTTTCATGATCAAGGAATTGCTCTGGGTGACCATTTTATGAAGGTTAACACCAAAGCATTCAGCCCAGTCTCTGATTAAGGCTACAAGATAAAACATTAAATGTCTTTAAAAAACACAAACAAGGGCAGTGGGCCCCTGCCTCCTGAACTTGAGCTGTGAACCACTCTCAAGGCAGAAGCAATGGATTTGGAGAGGCTGTGTGCATTCAGCATTCTCAAGGCAAAAGCAATGAAGCAGGTGCCACTGTGTGACTTGGAGGGCAGACCTTGACATACTTAGACTCCGAATAATAATATAGGAGCATTTGAATGAGGATGGTCCAACATTGACAGGGAGGGTACCACCCAAAGGGGTGCACCTATCTCCATGAAGTTGCCCCCCCCCACTTACAGCACAAACGATAAATTCCATATAATTTGCCTGTGCTACGTTTGTGCCGTTGAAATAAACGTTTGTGCTGCTTTGGTTTTGAAGATATTGACATGTATTTATTTTCAGCGAGTAACGTCACTCAGCCCCCCCACAATAACATAATCAAACCAAACATACCTCTTTCATTTGTGCTACGTTTGTGCAGGTTTGTGCCGTTTAAACTAATGTTTCTAATATTATAGTATTATAGTATACACTCACCTAAAGGATTATTAGGAACACCTGTTCAATTTCTCATTAATGCAATTTTCTAACCAACCAATCACATGGCAGTTGCTTCAATGCATTTAGGGGTGTGGTCCTGGTCAAGACAAACTCCTGAACTCCAAACTGAATGTCTGAATGGGAAAGAAAGGCGATTTAAGCAATTTTGAGCGTGGCATGGTTGTTGGTGCCAGACGGGCCGGTCTGAGTATTTCACAATCTGCTCAGTTACTGGGATTTTCACGCACAACCATTTCTAGGGTTTACAAAGAATGGTGTGAAAAGGGAAAAACATCCAGTATGCGGCAGTCCTGTGGGCGAAAATGCCTTGTTGATGCTAGAGGTCAGAGGAGAATGGGCCGACTGATTCAAGCTGATAGAAGAGCAACTTTGACTGAAATAACCACTCGTTACAACCGAGGTATGCAGCAAAGCATTTGTGAAGCCACAACACGTACAACCTTGAGGCGGATGGGCTACAACAGCAGAAGACCCCACCGGTTACCACTCATCTCCACTACAAATAGGAAAAAGAGGCTACAATTTGCACAAGCTCACCAAAATTGGACAGTTGAAGACTGGAAAAATGTTGCCTGGTCTGATGAGTCTCGATTTCAGTTGAGACATTCAGATGGTAGAGTCAGAATTTGGCGTAAACAGAATGAGAACATGGATCCATCATGCCTGGTTACCACTGTGCAGGCTGGTGGTGGTGGTGTAATGGTGTGGGGGATGTTTTCTTGGCACACTTTAGGCCCCTTAGTGCCAATTGGGCATCGTTTAAATGCCACGGCCTACCTGAGCATTGTTTCTGACCATGTCCATCCCTTTATGACCACCATGTACCCATCCTCTGATGGCTACTTCCAGCAGGATAATGCACCATGTCACAAAGGTCGAATCATTTCAAATTGGTTTCCTGAACATGACAATGAGTTCACTGTACTAAACTGGCCCCCACAGTCACCAGATCTCAACCCAATAGAACATCTTTGGGATGTGGTGGAACGGGAGCTTCGTGCCCTGGATGTGCATCCCACAAATCTCCATCAACTGCAAGATGCTATCCTATCAATATGGGCCAACATTTCTAAAGAATGCTTTCAGCACCTTGTTGAATCAATGCCACGTAGAATTAAGGCAGTTCTGAAGGCGAAAGGGGGTCAAACACAGTATTAGTATGGTGTTCCTAATAATCCTTTAGGTGAGTGTATATAGTATAGTATAATATTAAAGATAACGAAAATAAATTATAAATACATTATTTTTGCTGAAACACCTATTGCATGTGAATAACAAACACAGAAGGCTACAGTCTAGTACTAACAGGATCAAAAAACAGGATTGGATCCGGGCTCACTAGATCCGGATCATGAAAAGGCTTATGAAAAAAGCAGATCTAGATCCGGCGGCACTGATGCGAGTGTGTGATCCGGGTATTGAGCAGCGCTGCGGAGACTATGAGTCTCCTGTTAAACCAGCTGCCTGACTGCTGTTGTATCTGAATGCGGCTCTACAGCTACAGTGAAAGAGTGAATAATACAACTTTCACAAAACGATATTGTGGGGGGGCTGAGTTAGGTCAATCATTTAATAAAAAATCATGAATAACGTTAAAATCATAATAGTTCAAACATTAGTTTCAACAGCACAAACCGACACAAACGTAGCACAAACGAAATAGGTATGTTTGGTTTGATTCTGTTGTTGTTGGGGGGCTGAGTGATGTCACTTGCCGAAAATAAAAAAATGTTAATATCTTCAAAACCAAAGCAGCACAAACATTTATTTCAACGGCACAAACGTAGCACAAACGAATGATATGGAATATATCGTTTGTGCTGTAAGTGGAGGGGGGCAACTTCACGGAGCTGGTGCACCTGGGTGAAGGAATAGTAACAAGATCAAAAGGAACAGCAAAATGTGATCCATCTCCTGTACAATGGGAGACACGTCCACCCTGAAGATCTTCCTGTCCTCTCTGATGCTGAGCAGTACATAACTAACGGAAAAGACAATCAACATTTTCTTAGTCTGTACTGAACTGTACTGTCTGTACTCTGTTTGTCTTTACTGTACTGTGTGTCTGTGCTGTAGTGTGTCTGTACTGTACTGTGTGTGTACTGCACTGTGTTTCCGTTTCACACATTAACACCAATAGTACTTCTACTACAGTTGCTTCAACTAATAATATTATAATAATAACAATATCAACAAAAATGTAATAAGAACAACAACACATTTTGTTTCTGCCATATAATCAAGAAGAACTCACCGCTCGCTCGGACAGTCTTCCCTCGAAAGTTCCCAGGAAATTACAAACAATGCACAAGGTGACTTCGCTTCTGTGTTCGCGCGAGTTTTGTGTCGACATATACGGTGCAATGTGTTGGGACGTGTGTGTGTGTGTTATGTAATTGTGTGGCACGTTGCAGCGGCATCCAGTATTGTCTCTCTCTATCCTTTAACAAATATTCCAATATTGTGTTCATATGAGCCGATGTATTGTTTCCTTTGTAGCGCTCCTAACCATGTGTAACTACAGCCAACCTGAAATTAACATGTGTGTGACGTGTAGTATTACAGTGCAGTAGTTGTGTGGGCATGTGCTGTTGGTCGTATGGACTCCATCTCAGGTTCCGACAGCCACTTCCACTACCACTACCCTCCGCTCCATGTGCCGTCTCGCCCCGTACTACTGCCTTCCCTCTCTGTCTGTGGCTGCAGTAATGCATGGGATATACGCGCAGTTTAAATTAAATACGACATTTATAGATTGGAGGGATGGGTGCATTTCAAAACACAAAGTGCTGTTCGATAATAATGAATAATCATTAATACTGTTAAATGGTTATTGAATTATTAATAACATATGATGTTATTAAGCAGTATGGGGTAGCGGTCAGGGCTCTGGACTCCTGAACTCAATCCCAGGCGGGGGACACTGTTGTTTACCCTTGAGTGAGGTACTGTACCAAAATTGCGCCTTCTATTGTGGAAGATACGGTAACGCTACTTTTGAGTGAAAACCAATGCCATTGCATCAGCTTGCAGCTCCACCGCCCGGCCACAACAGCCAGGGTGGCGATGTGCTTCAAGACACTGCACATACGCTGGATATTGATAGTGCTCTTTCACGGGTAGTTCGGGCGGCTACCCTCCGCCATGTTGAAAAGGTGTAAAGAGTGCAAACACGACTAAAACATTAAACCACATTCAGATACAAATTAATAATATTACTGTAGGGCGGCACGGTGCGCGGTGGTTCCTAGGTTAAGAGTTCCGGCTCGGGGTGCCTGTCTGTGTGGAGTTTGCATGTTCTCCCAGTGTCCGCGTGGGTTTCCTCCCACCGTCCAAAGACCTCCGGGTTTGGTTAATTGGCCATGATAAATTGCCCTGTAGGTGTGTGTGTTGCCCAGCGATGGACTGGCGTCACGTCCTGGGTGTATTCCTGCCTTGCGTCCTATGCCTGCCGAGATCGGCTCCGGCTTCCCCTCACCAGGATAAGCGGTTTCGAAAATGGATGGATGGAATATTACTGTAACTGCTTCTGTATACTACTGCAGCTCACTACAGTACAGTCCACTGTAACAGTGCGTAGGTTGAGAGAAAGTAAAATTGTCCCCCCCAGTAATATTTACCGTAGGGGATGTGACCCCCCCCCCAATATTGACAGCATCACCCCCTGCTCGAAGTGTATGTCCCCCTAATTCTGAAATTAAAACTGACCAGAACAGTAAAATATAATACAGTACAATCCAGTTCATTACAGTACAGCAGAGTCCAGTACAGTACAGCAGAGTCTATGAGTGAATACTGATAATATAAATGAGATCTTGAAATAAGGAAAGTGTGACTAATGAATCATGAACAAGCACACTGGACACTACAGCGCAGGGGAGAGACAGGGAGGGACAGTTTAGTACAATGACTGACTGCACACTACAGCATTAATACTACACTGAGAGAGAGAGGGATTGAGAGAGAAGGAGAAATATGAAAGGCTTGTCTTATGATTGCAAGAATACACTGCAAGCCTAACACCTCTGACTATATATAGCTCATCTTCTGCCTTTCCCGCTCTTGTTTCCCCTCTCTCCATCTCCCTCCTCTCTCCCCATCCAGCAAAAATATTAAAAGCATTGTTATTTATGTTATTGACACTGCTTATAGTAACAATTCTGTTACAAGTATGACTGCTGTTACCACTTCTGCTGCTGCTAGTACTACTGTCCTATTACTACTAGTCACTCCCACTATACTGTCCTACTACTACTACAGTTACTCCCACTATAACTACAGTCACTGCTGCTATTACTACTACTGCCCTTCTACTGCCCTATTACTGCCAGTCACTCCCCACTATTACTACTACTGTCCTACTATTGCCCTAGTACTGCAACAGTCACTACCACTATTACTACTACTGTCCTACTACTGCAACAGTCACTACCACTATTACTACTACTGCCCTACTACTGCTACAGTTGCTGCCACTACACTATTACTACTACTAATACTACTACAATAGTGTCTAAAATGTCAGTCAAATATTCAGAAATAGAGATCTGTTGATATTTGTACATTTTAATTTAGTCTCTCCCTCTGTCTCTCTCTCTCGCTCTGTCTCTATAATTCCGAAAATGCAACGTGTAGACTATATATAAACAACACGTACGTCACCGCCACCCTTTCCCTCTCTCTCACACACTTTCCATTCAAGCTTTTTCTGTGTACATAGTTAAAGACGTATAGAATCCCATTCTCTCTCTCTCTTTTATTTTTATTTTTCACTATGTACATATCTATACAGTTAGTAACTATCCCTCTATTTCTCTCTATATCTGCGAATAGTAACATCACACTTCTCTCTCTCTTTCGCTCTCTCTGTCTCTTTGTAAATATGTATAAGAGTAATGATTAGAATCGTACCTGTGTTCCTCTGTCTCTCTCTATCCTTTAACAAAACGCGTTCCGTCTCCCCATCGACCTTACACTTTAACTCTGTGAAAATTCGCCACGTTGTACGAGAAACACATGTCAGTCAAATCCGAACCACCTCCCACTGAACCACCCACAACCCCGCCCCTTCACGACTGTAATTGGTCCAGACCGACGTGTCTGTAACTCTGTGTCTCAGTGCGACACTCTGTGTGTGTGTGTGTGTGTGTGTGTGTGTGTGTGTGTGTGTGTGTGTGTGTGTGTGTGTGTGTGTGTGTGTGTGTGTGGTGGGGGGGGGGGGGGGGATGGTGCTGTTGCAGATGGTGCTGGAGCTCTCTTATTGGTGTTAATGGGTTAATTAATTATTGGTTGATTTATATCGTTGCATTTTTGGGTTGTTTATTTTTATTTGGTTATTATGTATGTTGATGCACTATTGTGTTTATTATCACTCTTGTAATGCCTTTTGTTTCTGTTTTCATTACCTTAATTAGTTAAATGATTGCACGGGTTATTTTTGCTTATTTATGAGCTGTATGGCCCAAACGCAGCGCACCTGTCGCACTCGGTATTGGTTCCCTGGCCGACCAATCCATGTACCTTTTCTCTTCCTCCCCACCTCTCTGAAACAAATGCAGTGGACTTTAAAAAGCCTGCCTGTGGAGCAGTATGGGGTGTTCTCTTTTGTTCTTCCTTTGTAGAGAGACGCAGGGGCGGGGTAGCGTGCTCCAGCAGCACTGGTCGTGATGATTTCCGACCGGGAGCAGCTAAGTGTACTTTTGGAATTTATACTCTCATTAAGAATTATGTACTGATCTAGTTGGAAGCTGCCGCTTTGTGGACCTGCCCTCGTTGCCCGACGCTTCCCCCCACCTGTATGACTTGTATGATACCGTGATCTGTATGATCGAGACTTTTGTAGGGTCAGCGAACTTGGGATTCATCAGAAGATAGGCGACTGTCGGCCGGTGGAAATTAACACCTGTGGGGAGGGACAACGTTACCAAAGAAGGACAGAAAGGGAGGTAGAATAAAGCAGAAATTATTTTTCATCCAGCGCGCCGAAGTGATTTAAAATAACTTCCTGGTGTTTTCCGTGCTTTTTTTTTTTTTTTCTCTCCCCTTTTCTTTTCTTTCCCCTTCCCTTCTCTTTCTTTCCTTTCCTTTCCTCCATCTGGAGGGAGTGGCGAAGACCACGCCAGAGACTTAGCCCTGGTTCGAGTTTTCCCTCGCCAGTGGCTGGTGGGAATATTGATCGTGATTGTACTAGCAGGGAGGAAATACAGAACGCAGAGTGGTGCGCGACTATATCCTGGCCAAGGAAAGATCAAGGAGAATCTGCAGTGGACATTTGACTGGGGTATTGGGTATTAGAGCTTAGAACATAAGAGTTTACAAATGAGAGGAGGCCATTCGACCCATCGTGCTTGTTTGGTGTCCATTAATAACTGAGTGATCCAAGGATCCTATCCAGTCTGATTTTAAATGTTCCCAAATTTTCAGCATCTACCACATTTGCTGGGGAGTTTGTTCTAGATTGATTACTCTCTGTGTAAAGAAGCATCTTCTGTTTTCTGTCTTGAATGCCTTGAAGCCCAATTTCCATTTGTGTCCCCGGGTGCATGTGTCCCTGCTGATCTGGAAAAGCTCCTCTGGTTTGATGTGGTCGATGCCCTTCATGATTTTGAATACGTGGGGACTTGATCCAAGTAGTCTCCTCTGTTCCAGGGTGAAAAGGTTTGGTTCCCTCAGTCTCTCCAAGTAGGACATTCCCTTCAGACCTGGAATAAGTCTGGTTGCTGTCCTCTGAACTGCCTCTAGAGCAGCAGTATCCTTCCTGAAGTGTGGTGCCCAGAACTGTACGCTGTATTCCAGATGAGGTCTAACTAGCGCATTGTACAGTTGTACTTCCCTTGTTTTAAATTCTACACTTTTGACAATATACCCTAGCATTTGTTTTTTTATTTTTTATTTTATTTTTTTATTGCTTCCCCACACTGTTTGGATGGAGGGACTCCTAGGTCTATGTGGACTCCTCACTTTCTCATGCGACACTTCCTCTAGTTCTATTCCTCCCATAGTGTAATTATAGTGGACATTGAATTTCATCTGCCAGGTGTCGGCCCACAACTGAATGTTATCCAAGTCCCTTTGAATAGCCTGTGCTGCCAAGAGTGTATCTGCTGAGCCACTTATTTTAGTATCATCTGCAAATTTGACAATATTGCTAACTATCCCAGAGTCCAGATCATTAATATAGATTAGAAAAAGCAAAGGCCCTAGTACTGATCCCTGTGGAACTCCACTAACAACCTCACTCCAGTTAGAAGCAACTCCACTAATTGACACCCTCTGTTTCCTATACATAAGCTAGTTCATAATCCATCTACTTGTGTTACCCTGAATGCCTGCAGCTTCCAATCTGAGGATCAGTCTTTGGTGTGGAACCTTATCAAAAGCTTTCTGAAAATCTATGAAAAGTATATCATATTGTGTGCTTTCACATGATCTACAGCTGCAGTTGCATGTTTAAAACATTCTAATGAATTAGTAAGACACGATCTGTCTCGTTTAAAGCCATGTTGACTATCTCCAAGAATATGGTTTTTATTAAGATGCTCCTCTATTTTCTGTCTAATCATTTTTTCCAACATTTTACAAGTGATTCAGGTGAGACTGATTGGTCTGTAATTTCCTGGCTCAGTTCTGTCCCCTTTCTTGTGGATTGGAATGACATTTGCTGTCTTCCAGTCAGTTGGCACATCCCCTGTTCTAAGTGTAATATTTGGAATATTTGAGTTAGTGGCCTATAAATAATTTCCCTCATTTCTTTAAGTACTGTTTGAAATGTACCATCTGGCCCAGGTGATTTGTTTGTTTTTAATTCTGCTAGTCCCTTTAGTACCTCCTCCTCATTTATCCTGATCTCTCTTAGGGTTTGACTGGACTGGTTGTTAACCTGTGGCATGTTATTGGTCTTTTCATTTGTAAAAACTTGTCTGAAATACTCATTTAGAACATTGGCCACATCTTGTTAGTTTTCCAAGATCCTTCCATTTTTGCCCTTTAGCAGTTTCACTTCCTCCCTTATTGACCTCTTGCTGTTATAGTATTGAAAAAAATCTCTTTGCATTAGCTTTAGCTCCAAGAGCTATGTTTCTTTCTATTTCCCTCTTTGCTTTTCTGATCCCTTTCTTAAGATCTCTTTGCAGCTCAACATATTCTATGTATTTTCTTTAATCTCCCTTTTGTATGCACTATACAACATTTTCTTCCTCTTGATATTTTTTTGCATACCTCTATTAAACCATTTTGGCCACTGTTTTTTGGTCCTCAATTTGCTATGTTTTGGTACAAATTTCTCCTGAGCCTCAAGTAGTATATTCTTAAAACATAACCATCCATTTTCAACTGACTCTGTATCCAATGTGCTCCAGTCTACTTCTTCTAAGTGCCACCTCATACCTTCAAGGTTTGCTTTTCTGAAATTATAGACCATTGTTTTAGACTTGGGCCTTGTTTTTTGAAAGAATGCCTCAAAGAAAACCTTGTTGTGATCACAATTTGCCATTGGTTCTCTAACTAGTGTCCTTCTGACTATGTCTTGGTCATTTGAAAAGATCAAGTCAATGCATGCACTCTCCCTGGTTGGTTCCCTGACAAATTGAGTTAGAAAGCAGTCATTTACCATCTCAACCATTTCTATTTCTGCTTCTGTAGTCCCAACCAGGCTTTCCCAGTCTATGTTTGGGAAATTGAAATCCCCCATTATAACAGCCACATCCTTTCTACATGCAGTCATGATTACACTGTACAATGCAACATCTTGCTGAATATCTGAGTTGGGTGGTCTGTAACACACTCCTACCACTAATCCTCCACATCTCTTGTCCAAAAGTTTCACCCACAAAGATTTTGTTCCGTTACTGGGATCTAATATGAGTTCTTCTGCCTCAATGTCATTTTTCACATATAATGCTACCCCACCTCCTCTTTGATTTTGCCTGTCTCTCCTAAACTGTGTGTATCCTTCCAACTTGTATTTATCCCCATCGTTTTCTGTAAGCCATGTTCCTGTCACTCCTACAACATCATAATCACATGCTAGCGTTGTGGCTAGTCCAACATCTTGTTCCTTATACTCCTGGCATTGAGGTACAGACATTGCAGGACTTTCCTACTAGCAGTTTCCCTTGGTTTTCTTTCCTTAGAGGAATATCTCCCATTGTCAGAGCTCCCTGCCCCCCTGGTCCCTAGTTTAAATGATTGTCAATTTCTCTGCACATATGCTCTCCCAGTGCATTAGCCCCCCTTCTGTTTAGATGTAGACTGTCTGGTTTGTACAGGTCCCATCTATCCCAGAAGAAGGACCAATGCTCCATAAACCTAAACCCCTCTTCCCTACACCAAGATTTCAACCACGTGTTAAACCTTCTAATCTCTGCCCGTCTCCCTGGCCATGCATGTGGTACCGAAGTATTTCGGAGAAAACTACCGTGGAGTTTCTGCTCTTTAGTTTTGTTCCTAACTCTTTAAATTTGTCTTGCAGAACCTCTGTCCTACCTTTTCCTATGTCATTGGTTCCAATGTGGACCATTACCAGTGGATTGCCCCCGGCTTTGGCCAGTAGCCCGTCTACTAGTTTAGGGATATCTGCAACCTGAGCACCAGGCAGGCAAGATACCATGCGGGTCTCCTCGTCACTAGAACACACTGTGTGATCTACGCCTCTAAGAATTGAGTCTCCTACTATAACTACCTCCCTCTTCTGGAGGGGAGTGGGCACCATGGTGCTCTGTTGCTCAACTGCCCCCCCTCACCCTCTAAGGTGTCACTGTCCAACTCAGGGTCCAGCAGTTGGAACCTGTTGGGCAATTCTTGAGGTGTCTCTAGGGGTTGTGCACACCCTGTTCTGCGGTTACGACCTACTGTAACCCAGCAGTTCTCTACGCTGTCCTGCTCTGAGGTCTCAACTCTCCTAGGTTTTGGCGTGCACACCATCTCTTTCATGGGCTGATTGACCAATTCTTCTATATCGCTAATACAGCACAGATCAACAAGCTGAGCCTCAAGATCACGAACCTTGATCTCTAGGATTTCAACCTATCGACAATGCTCACAAATGAAACCTTCTTGGATGAGTTCATCCAGCAAGGCAATCATTCTGCAAACCTGACACTGTAGTGGCCACATGCTTCTAAATGTTAGTTTGTTTTTTTGTTTTTAAAAGTCCCTTGGTTCCTGTTGCCTAGTCAACTGTTTAACGTTTGTGACCGAGAAACAGCACAGCTGTTTACCTCTTGGTCTTTACCTCATGCCTCTTGATCTCAACAGCTGCTTTAAGTAGCTTTTGTCTACCTACCCCCAATTCACACCTAACTGGCCACACCTGGCTCCTCCTGCAACAGAATTCCTGCTAGTCCTAGACAAAATCTCCCTTCTACAACCTGTTTACTTTCACCAACTCAGCAGCTTAACTGAACTGACTTCAATTTAGGCAAACTACAGACAATGCTAACGTCAATTAAGGCAAACTTAAAACAAAATGAGCAATGCTAAGACTGGTCTGAAACTAGTCAAAAAACAAGATGGCTGCCTCTCATCTGTACTTTCCTGTTGCTCTCTGTGGCAACTTGTAAATGCTCAAGAGCTGCTTTTTACCAGGACATTATTGTGTAGGGTTCCTAAATGTTTCTTGGAATGTCTTCTGTGTCTTTTCTATGACATCCCTGTGCCATTACCAATACTTTTAGAGGATGTGTATTACAGGTTCCCTAAATGTTGCCCTAGCACTACTGCAGGATATTGGATGCCATTTTTACTGTTGGCTTTTAAAATATATATAAATAATAAAAAATGTAAACTGTTAGCATTCGTATTTGCCTGTCAATTTCTGTAACTCTACCACATTTCCTAGTTGCCTTAATGCTTTTTGGAAATACAGAATATACTGTTATAACCCGTATATATGGCAATTAATAACAAATTCTTGTACAAATTATAGTAACATACTGCATTCAGCCATATGCATACATTAAAAAGGAGTAGAAAAAGATACATAGCACTATTATTTAACCCATGCTCAATGTGATAATTTCTATCCCTATAAACACAGCTTATTATTTACAAAATAATTGAAATACACAATCATTTTAATTTATTTTATTTTTTAAAGAAAACATTAGTTTTACTTTTTAATTTTTTTGGAAGTCACATTACGTGATGCAGTTTTTCCCATTGTTTTGCTTGTCCGATCTTTTCAATTAATGGTGAGGTTCCCCCTCTTGTCCCTCACAGTTCTCCTCAGGTGTACTGGCAAGCACCTGCCGAACAGGTACAAATCTAGATCACCTTATTAGTAATTTCTGTCTGTCACTGCGCTCCTGACCTTCACTCACTGTATGATCACCAGTAATCAACAAAACCAGTATTAATAGTGTAAGACTGTTCCTGTAATTGTTAGTCAAATAGATTTCTTTTAACATGTTTAAAAGTAAATATAAGGCTTAAACTGGTTTTCAGTTCTCGGTTTACTATGTGATATTACAGCTTAGACATCTCCTTTTGATAAGGGCAATTGGTCATTTCATTAAGTTTAGTTGTGTTAAGATCTTTGTTAAATCCTGTACAAACCTTGTATTGTTTGGATTACGGGAGTGACATGCATGTCTGTGTGCATTGCCATTTTGGTTGAATTAAAGGGGTGCAGGCCGCTAATGGCATGATATTTAAAGGGGCAGGCAAGGGCAAGTTTTTATCTATGGGGGGGAGTATATTGATCAACAGTGGAATCTGGGATATTGGGGCGGAATTGAAATACTTCTTATTGTTTGGGGAATTTTATGGGAAACACGAAGTTAAGTTATGGGTTTAGGTTGACTATTTTATTATTAATTTTATTTAATAGTTTTCTTTGTTGGTTTGAACTGTGGGAGGAGTCAGCCTGCCAGCAAGCACCAATATAAGGGTGCTGGATGCTTCAGTAGAGAGACTTCTAGTATATATACTATCCTGGTTTCTGTTAAGACTGAAGTATGTAGCTGTTTAGTTGATGGTATTTTCAGTTACATTTAGCTTTTAGTTGCAGAGAGTCCTGATTTTTTTTTTTTTTCCACATAGTTTGTTTGGACTTATTTTTGCTGACTGTGATTTTTGTTTCCCTGCTTGAACACCACCCTATTTTGGAATAAACTTGCTTTTTATGCACTACTCATTTGCGTTCCCACGTTCTTGTCTCTCCCCCATCGAGCAGCTGGAGGGGCTTCACATTGATAATTAAGATGATATGAGGAATGTCAATTGTAGTTACATGATTGCTAATTAATAACAGAAAAAACTAAAACTCAATAAACCCATTCTTGGCAGCTAATTGAATAACATTATTACCCATTGAATGCATTTGATATAAGGCATATCTGCTGCATGATCTCAGATTCACTACACTCTGATGAAGGCTTATTGGGCGAAACGTTGGTGGGTTTCTTGCCTAATTGAAATTAATTGATTTCATATTGTAATGATTTAAAGGGGTCTTTCTCGTTAGTCTAAAAACAGCTTATATTGAAGCCAATCTGCAAAAACGACAGGATTTGGCATGTGCCACTTTATTACGTAATAGTGTGGCTAAACCCCGCCTCTGCAGAAGAAGATCAACGCCTGCTTCTACATTACTGCCTGCTTAGCCCCGCCCACCGAATAACGCATATAGTAGGTAAATAACGATAGAGGCAAACGCAGGTCTATGCAGAAACCAAACGATAAATATATGAACGACAGCTTGACAAACGATAGAACATTAATTTATACTTAGTTTACACGAAGCAGCGCGAATTATCCTTTGTCAGATAGGCGTTAATATATCTAAACTTTATATGCAACAACCAATGAAATGTAAAACGTGTAATATGCATAAATGTTAACAACATAACGACACAAACCGCTTTCTGTAGCGTCTTCGGCTAAACTTTAATATAATGTAATAGGCTAACTACCTCACAAATACATAAAGTATAAATATAAATAAATGTGATTATTTACCACGCTGTCGCAGGCGGTAGTATCCTTGCCATTTGAGGTGCAGCTCCGTTGTCTTCTGATTCGGGATCAGACTCTGGATCAAACATGTTTGGCTGAATTTCACCAGCTGCCATTTCTCAACATCGGAAATTTTCAAAACAATTCCACACGTGTACTGACGGGGGAGTTGAAAATGTTTAAATATGCAAAACTGTTAGCCAATCATACCAGTGGGGGATTACTTCCGAGTATACAATCCGCCACGCATATTCGAACGGTGTGTTCCGATGAGTGAGGTCAAAACAGGACAGAAAATAGCCTATTACTTCTAAATTATGATGTTTTTTGATGTAAAAATCTTGATAACATTATAAGTGGACCTCGGAGAACAGTACAAATTTTTTTAAAAAAGGCAGTTCATTGACACCTTTTAAGAGTGTGCTGCTTTTTAATTATTGTTTGAGACTTCATTCTGTTATCTTGCACCTCTACTGTGTTTGACTGTAAAGCCTGTTAAATTGTCCTAATGATAACATCCTACCACTAAAAGCAAACAAGAACAACGCTAATGTCCTGTGAATGTCCTCATTATAATGTCCTGCCATAACTAATTAGGAAATGTCCCCTTTGGTTTCCAAAGTCTTGTGAATGTCCTGATTGTAACATCCTGAGAAAAACCAATAGGAAACCATAAGGGGACATTTCATAAAGTCCTGTGAATGTCCTGATTGTAACGTCCCTCCATAACCAATAAGAAACCATAAGGAGACATTTCTTAAAGTCCTGTGAATGTCCTGATTATAACATCCTGCCATAACCAGTAGGAAACCAACATTTCCTAAAGTCCTGTGAATGTCCTGAATAAAACGTCCTATAACAACAAAATGGGTCCCAATATAGAACGTTCCTAATGTCCTGATTATAACATCCTGCCATAACCAATAGGAAACCATAAGGGCACATTTCATAAAGTCAGGTGAATGTCCTAATTATAACGTCCTGCCATAACCAATAGGGAACCAAAGGGGGACATTTCATAAAGTCCTGTGAATGTCAGGATTGTAAAGTCATAACAGAAACCAAAATGGGACCAAACCTGAATGTTTCTAAATGTCATGCAATCAGAAAGTCCTCCTCTGACCACTGGGGGACCTGTGCAGGTCCGCTTTGTAATGTCAAGTAAGGACCTAAAGCATACCTGTTTATAACATTGAGTATGTTTGCAGAACATTTTAAAAACGTCCCAGAGTGAATGTTACTTCTGGGATCTAAATAGAACATTCCCTAAAGTTCCCAGGATGTTCCCTGTTAGCTGGGAAAAGACTAAAATCGAATGGGGGGTCTCGTGCAGGGGGCTCCAGGTGTGCATGGTGTTCTCCTCCAACCTCAGCCTGGCTCTCCAAGTCTTGTCTGAGTAGGCCACTGTAGCAGTCTGGGGAAGGGGCCGGCAAAATGGGGAGGAGGTGCCCCTCCAACAGTTCCAGAAGCCTCCAGCTACTTCTCCCTGCCCCTGCAGCAAAGAGATGGCCAGAGCCACAGTGTGAAGGCTAGTAGGCTGGTGACAGTGAGCACCCAGCCTCTGTAGGACAGTGGGGGCAGCAGCCCAACTTTCCTAAACCCCTTTTAGCACCCCCTCCCAGTTCCTCTTCTCGTAGGCCTTGTCTGCCAGGTGCACGCCCTGGTACTGCAGCCCCACCTGCTCTGGGTGAGCTCCGCTGGCAGGGTAGGGGGGCCTCTGCAACAGCAGGGCGAGCACTGCCCTCCTGCAGCTGAGTGGCAGCAGCCCCTGTGCCAGACTATACCTCTGTAGACTGCCACCTCCCTCACAAAGCAGTTCCTCCCCCAGCCCAGCCCAGTGTGGACTGCAGGGTGCTATCCAGGGCTTCATTGATTCATTGGTGCTTTTGGTGACAGTCCCAGTGCACTGCTCACGCTGCAAATCTGCACGGTCCCCACATCCCAAAACTGTAGCTGAACTCTTTCTCTCCTGCTAACAGGCTAACAGCAGGTTAAAATGATAGCTTTCCCCCCCAACCCCCTTTCCCAACAGAGGCCTTGCTTGAACATTTCAACTTTCACAACTCAGTGTGGAATAACTAAAAAAGCTTTGAAAACCTAAAAACAGTAACAAAAGAGAAAGAGAAGGAGAGGGAGAGGGAGAGAAAGCAGGTATCAGTTGCAGTGTTGCCACCTGCAGTTCCTGTATTGTCCACAGCAGTGAAAGGAGGTGCAATTGGACAAGATATAAGCCTTAACTGAAACACTGAGAGTAGACAAAACCAACACTGTACACTGAGCGAGAGAGTGCAGGAGGGAGAGAAAGAGACAGACACCCAGAGGAAGACAGAGAGAGAAACACACACACATGCACACGCACACACACGCGCACACACACAAACACACACACTCTCACAGACACTGTATGTCTTCAGAATACTCTGGTACTCTTCTGTGCGAAGAGTTTCAGCCATCAGCTCTCTGAACCTGGGGCAGGGCCTGCTGGGGGTCTTCAACAACTGAAAGAGACAGAGAGTACAGTATTAGAGTACAGTATAGTTCCACACAGTACACTACCAACACAAACAGACACATAATACAGTATAAAAACTGTACAGTACAGTGCAGACACACAATACAGTACAGTACAGACAGACAGATACTCACCCTGTCCATGTATTTGGGCACACTGTGCACAGGGATGGGTTGCCATGGTAACCCCTATGTGATTGGTAGGGGAGGTTTGTGGGGGTAGAGGCCAGCAAGGTTGGCCTGGGCACTCATGAGGGTGCGGTCATAGTCTGTACTGCACACATAGAGCTGACTGAGAGATAGGGTAAGAAGATTGACTGACATACTGACCGATTGACTGACTGACTGATTGACACACTGACTGACAGATTCACTGACTGACTCTCTCTCTCCATCAGTCTGTCGGTCTGTGTGAAGTTCATTAGCTCATTACCGCTTGTGTTTAATTAGAGCGACTGAGTGTTCAGGTGATGAGCGATTACAGAGCAGCTGAGTCAGGAGGGGGGAGAGAGAGAGATAGCGGGAGAGAGGGAGGGAAGGGGATCAGAAGGGGAGAGTGATAGAGGAAGAGAACAAGAGGGCTGAGGAGGAGTAAGGTGGTGATGGAGTGAAGTGAGGGAGGGAGAGGCAGATGGAGAGGAAAGTGTAAATACACAGAGAGATAATTATGGTTATAATTATCAGTTAGCTGAGAATGAGCGAGATATACTCACTCACACATACACACACAAATATAAAAAATTACACACTCACACAGACAGAAACACACTCACAAACAAATACTCACACACACACTCAGTCAACTCTTTGCTGTTGTATTCTTCACTATTAAATCCAGTATAGCGTTGTTTTAAGAATTTTCCCAGTTCAAACTGTTGCTACATCCCCAACTACAGAGGGACAGAGAGGCAGAGAGAAAGAGACACAGATCAACACATGGACACAGAGAGACAGGCAGCCCCCCAAATGACAAACACACAAGAATAACGCACAGAGAAACAGACAGAAACACACAAAAACAGTCAGTCAAACAGACAGACACAAAAAAACACAGACAGATGGTCAGTCTATAAGTCAGAGAGTCTGTGAATCAGTAGGTCAATACCTCAGTCAGCTGACTGTATCCCTACTTCCACACGGAGTCACCGTGGGGGTCAGTGGAGTAAGACCCAATTGGAGAGCGGTCACCATGATGATACACCTGCAGACACACACACAGTAAAGTACAGACACAAAAATAATTTTGCACAATTAAAAACTACCACTATTCATAATAATAATAATAACAATAATACTAAAGATAATAATATTATTATTATTATTATTATTATTATTATTATTATTATTATTAATACTGTCAATAGCAATAATAATAATAATAATTTTAATAATACAAACTTATTACTATCACAAATTTCAGGGTTTGACCCTGTTTTGATTGACAGGTGATGATGAGGAGGAGGACACTCCCCCAAAGCCACAGACACCCCAACATTGACCTCTCTCCTGTCCTCCCCCCGTTTCTCCTTCTCTCTCTCTCTCTCTCTCTCTCTCTCTCTCTCTCATTCTCTCACTCTCTCCGTGACTGTTGGAAGGACAGGAGATACTACTGTTGTTACAATTACCTTTACCTCTGTTGCTACTGGTAGCCACTACTATTGCTACAGCTCCTACTCTCTCTCTCTGTCTCTCTCTCCCCGTCTGTGTCTTTCCCTGTCCCTCTCTCTCTCTGTCCTCCCTCTCCGTTTTGGAATGTCCTCCTCATCGGTGCCGTGATTGAGGTACCAATAGTGTGGTAATATCGCTTGGTGTGCCAGCAGCGGTAAAATAACACTGTCGGTCCAATGCCGTACAATAGCATACAATACAATGTTTACAGTTTTTCTCGATTGCTTGAGCACATTTGTCCAAACAGAATTCACCTTTTCAAAACAATTAACACACAGCCCCAAACTGAAACACGTTGGCCAAAATGACACATTTCATTTACAAAATGCACTACAACTCTCAAAACATTAAATACTTGACACAAAATCAACTACCTCCATCAAAACACACAACTTGTTATCTAATGCAAAGGTATTTCAATCATTCATTACATAATAGCACAATAAATACTAATTACAACTATCAATATACCCTAACATGGTTAACCCACTTTGACATGTCTGTGCCATTTGTTTATACTATAATTATAGTATGTACCATAAAAGTAAACATGTTATCAGAGCATGCACTGTATTATTTTTTCCTAAAATGATTTTTACTAAATATGATCAATGCAGAAAGAATGTCACTCAAGAGCAGGAATATCCAAAACCAACAGGCTATATTTGACATTTTGTCCTTTACAGATACAATGATGATCTAGATAGCGAAAATACAAATAAAATACTCCAAGCTGACAAATCAATCAAACAAAACAATGTCAAGACAGGCAACACAAATAGACTACACCACAGTCAGTTCATTTGTTGTTGTTGATCAGGTCAAATGTTTTCATCAAAATCACACTGGATGCTTTCCTTCGCAATGCAGTGAGGAACAAATCTCCTTGCATGGCACATCCACGCTTGGATGTCCTCTGCAGTGATTTCCAGACAACTGGCATTCATTGCATCTAGGAGGGACATCTGGTCATGTGGACAGAAATCATGAACTTTCCACCTCCAAGCAGAGAAGAATTCCTCGACTGGATTGAAAAAAGGAGAATATGGTGGGAGACATTGCATCACCATTCCTGGGTGGGCTGCAAACCATTCAGTACCCAGATGGGAGAGGTGGAAAGCAACATTGTCCCATATGATGAAGAAGCAGGACATGCCAGGTCTCACCTGCCCTCTCTCGTCTGGTGGAACCACTCTCTGGTGCATCAAGAATTGTGAGGAGACGTTCTATATTGTATGTGCCAGTTGTAGGGATGTAGTAAAGAACCGCTGTAGAGAGCAGCACACATGGTGATGTGTGTACCCCTTCGCACATTCACAGTGGCACTCCAGTGAGGCTTCCTCCCTCCACTCCTTACATTTGAAAGGTTGAAGGCGGCTTCACTCACATAAATTACAGTAATGTATGGGGAGTTGCAGCCTCTCTCATGGAAAGTTCATAATTGAAAAAATGGTCAATAATTGTGGCACAAATGTAATCTGAAACATTAGCTCTTTGTATTCCCCTTTGAGCTACTCCACCACCACACATCTGATCCCCTCTTCCTTATGGGCAGCTCTACCTCTCCTTTGTCCTTGCCCTCGCCCTCAGCCTCTTACTTGGTCCATCCTTGCAAACAGCTCAAATGTGGGCTCTTTTATGCATGAATAAGAACTGCAGAAGAGGTTTACATTCATGAGAGTAATTTGTAGTAGATGTGACAAATGTTTTAATTTTGTTTGACATGATTTACTCAGCTGAGTTTTGTGGCTTTTGTAGAGAGTTGTGTTTACTGTTTTGCAAAACTGTGCTTAACATTTTCATTATGTGTGAAAGCAATGAAAAATGACTTTGTGTTTAGCAAAAATGAATACTGCTCATTGCCTAATTGCTCATTAGGTTAAGACGGAGATCAAGTTGACCCCAGTTTCATTAAAAGTGTCTTAGCAATCAAGAAAAACTGTAATGCAGTAGTTACAACGGCTGTTAGGAGACTCCGAAAGCGACTACATTGGTATATATAGTGCCCAAGCGTCCCGCCCAAATCGGGATTGACTCGGGCGAAAGTACCAATTATAGAGACTTGCCAGAGAAAAAAGGTTCAGACACTTAAAATTATATTTCCCGTTTCTGAAGACGTTACATAGTCTAGGGTAATCATCTCTTGGCTGCAATTACACTGCAGGAGCAACGAGATACACAGAAAACAAGCCCATTTATATACATATATATGTGTGTCTGTGAGAGAGATGTGTAAAATAATAGTAATGACAAAGAACAGCAAATCTACAGTCAACAAGCTCTAATGACTGGGTGGCGAGGTGTGCCTAAGAGGCACAGATTGTGTGCGTTAGTGTCTGCGTGTGTGTGAGAGGGTGTTGTATGTGAGTGAGTGTGTGAGAGAGACCCTGTGTGTGTGCGTGAGAGTGATTGTGTGTGAGAGTGGTTGTGTGTGTGTGAGTGAGAGAGAGAGAGAGAGGGTGTGTACGTGTTTGAGTGTGTGTGAGAGAGACCCTGTTTGTGTGAGTGTGTGTGAGAGAGAGAGATAGTAAGGGTATGTATGTGTTTGAGTGTGAGTGAGTGTGTGTGAAGAGACCCTGTGTCTGTGAGTGTGAGTGTCTGTGTTTCTGTGTGTGTGTGAATGTGTGTTTGAGACTGAGTGTTTGTGTTTGTTTGAGACTGTGTGAATGTATCACACAAGACAAGCGCACACAAACTCTGTCTGTGACAGTGAACTGCAGTTCATTTATTGGCCTGAGCAGACGGATAGTGCACTCTTTTCCCACTTTATTCATATTCATATTATTATTCATATTATTATTATTGCTTTGTATTATTATTATCCATAGTCTATATTATCCCCAACCCTCTCTCAGTGCAGAGTTAGAGTACTGTAGTGCCTAGTCACTTAATCAGTCAGTGTCTCCTACCTCTCCCTCTCTCTGTGTAGTCAGTCTGTACTGTACAACCCCCCTCTCTGTTAGGTATGTGTTGTTGTCATCTCTGTGTGGATATTGAACCCTGTTATTAACCCAGAGAGAAATTACAGCACTGCTCTCTCTCTCTCTCTCTCTCTCAGTCAGTGTTAATGTGCTGTAGTGTTCAGTCAGACTGTCAGGCAGTGTTCATGTTTTGCAATGTCCAGTCAGTGTGAATGTACTGTAGTGTCCAGTCATCACACTCTACTTCTCTCTTCCTTTCCCTCTGTCTCTCTCTCAGCCCAGTCTGTAGCTCACAGCGAGACAGAGGAAAGGAGGGAGACAGAGAGAGAAAGAGAGCGATGGAGACAGGGTGGGGGAGAAGGAGAGAGACCAACAGAGAGAAAGAGGGAGAGAGAGGGACTCAGAGAGAGAGGGGGAGAGAGGGAGAGAGGGAGACAAGCTGGTCTCTGTTCAAACAGTTTCCATGGTTTCAAATGGTTTCCATGGCAATGCAAGCAACCAATCAGACAATGAAAGAATTTTAACAGAATCTTTACTGAGCGAGCAAGTGGGAGAGAGGGAGAGAGAGAGAGAGAGTTAATACAGACATACTGACTGACTGACTGAACACTACAGTACATTAACACAGCATTGAGAGAGAGGGAGGAGGGTAGAGGACAGGAAGAGAGAGGGGGGGAAAGAGGAAATGATGGAGAGAGGAGGGAGAAACCTAGAGAAGAAGGAGGGTGGGAGAGAGAAAGGGGGGCTATTTTCGGCTACAGGTTGTCATGGAAACAACAGCCTAGTCTGCAAAAATGGAGATGCATGCAACAGGGAGAGAGGGAGAGAGGGAGGGAGGGCGAGAGATGCTTATATAGATTAAGATAGAGTGATATATTTTATTTTGAGATTAACAGATTAGGACACACAGAGATAAACAGACTGATAGATAGATAAGGATTCCTACTTTCCTTCCCTCTTCACCCTCTCCCTCTCCCTCAGTGGCTGTTGTACCGTAGTGTCCAGTCAGTCAGTCAGTCGCTCAGTCAGAGCGTGAGTGTGTACTGTATTGAACCCCCTCCCTCTTTCTCGCTCTCTCTGAAGGACAGAGGTATTCCCAGACATCTTTGTCACCATGGTAACGCTGCAGCGCTAGAGAGAAAGAGCGGGGAGGGGGAGAACAGGGGAGGGGAGACAGAAAGAGAGAGAGGGAGAGAGAGGAATGTGTGAATAATACTAATGCACCCTCAGTGCTCTCTGACTGAATATTTATTCCTCTGTCCCCCTCTCCCCCCCACCTTCCCTCTCTCTGCCCACAAGCAAAAAGATCTGTTCTTTTAATAGGCATCCATCGATCTCTGTGAGCTGCTGTCTCTTCTGTCTCTCCATCCCCTCGTTCATTAAGCAAAGATGTCTCTGTCTAGTGTCTCTACAGTGCCTATAGTGTCTCTAGTGTCTCTACAGTGTCTGCCTACAGTACAGTATTTCTACAGTAAATGACTGACAAGGCAGTCGGCAGTCGGTGTGACTGATACACTGACTGACTGACACACTGACTGACTATCTGTAGTAAGTACACAAGCACAATTTTCTATTCTATGTAAATTTTAGACACTCAGATTCAGAAGGAGATAGAGAGATGTGTGAGATGTGTATGTATGTGTGTGTAGTGGAGCCTGAGGTTATTATGGGATGGCTGAGATGTTCATCGTCACCAAGGTTACTCCTTAATCAGCCTTGTTTTCCTGTTCTACTGCAGAGAGAGAGGGAAAGAGGGAGAGAGGTATTGAGATTCCATCCATCTGCAAGAATTGACCTTTCAGATGTAAAAAATAATCATTAATAACTCGCTCTCTAGTGTCTGTGTCTGTCTGTGTGTGATTCTCTCTGTGTGTATCTGTGTCTCTCTGTGTGTCTATCTGTGTGTGTTTGTGAGTCCCTCTGTATTTGTCTGTTTGTTGTTAATGTTAATTATTGTGTTTCTTTCTGTCATTGTGTCAGTCTGTTTGTGTCTCACTCTATCAGTGTCATTCTGTGTCTGTCTCTGTGTCAGTCTGTGGTCTCTGTCTATCTGTCTTGTGTATCTCTTTCTCTAGGTCTGTCTGTTTGTGTCAGTCTGTGGGCTCTGTCTAGTTGTCTCTCTGTCTGGCTGTCTGTGTCAGTATGTGGTCTGTGTGTCTCTCTTCCTCTGTGTCATTCTGTGGTCTCTGTTTGTCTGTCTGTCTGATCACTAGCACTGTTGCCAAACACATGTCAAAAACTCTCAAATGATTCTTACAAAACCAAATAAAGTGAACTAAAACTAAAAATAAATGGACCGATTGATTGACACACAAACATACGTACTGACACCTCCCTCACACACACACAGACACTCATATACATACACTCTCATTCACACACACACACACACACACACACAGAGGCATTGTGTGTTACATGTATTTTGTACAAAACAACAAGATTGTGTTTATTCTGTAGAGTCCTGTCACTGCAGTTTGGCACTCTGCACATTTGGCACATTTCCATCCAAACCCTCATCCCTCCCTCTCTCACTCCACCCCCCCCTACATATACGTATAATATGTGTGTGTGTGTATATATATATATATATATATATATATATATATATATATATATATATATATATATATATATATATATATATATATATATATGCATATATATTTATTTATTTATTTTTCCACCTTTTCCTTTTCTATTGTAAAATCCCAGAAGTAAAACAGTTAAGGAAAACATAAAAATCTTATAACATAGATTCTGATATTTTAAACATATATATTTATATATGGAGAGAGAGAGAGAAACAGGGAGAGAGAGAGAGTAGGGAAGTGGACAGTCTGGCTATCTCTCTCCTCTCTCTCTGTCTCTTGGGATTGGGGGGTGGGTATAGCAAGAGAGAGGAGAGAGATAGCCAGTCAACTTCTCTCTCTCTGTCTCTGTCTCTCGCAAGGGAAAAGAAAAAATTGTCTCTCTATAAATAATAATAATAATAATAATAATAATAATAATAATAATAATAATAATAATACCTTGAGCTGGATATCTATCTATAATTCACACATTGACATTATTGATTAGAAAAAGAGAGAGGGACAGAGAGAGATAGAGAGGGGGAGGGAGAAAGATGTCTTACATACCCTTGACAGTTCTCTCTCTCTCTCCCTTGCCTTTTTCTCTCTTATTAATTCTTGGTCCTCACTCTCTCCTACCCCATCCCTTTCTCCACATTGTACAATATGGAGCAGTAGTAACAGTACAGTAGTAGTACAGTACTGTTACAGTAGGGGGCAGTAGTAACAGTGTAGTAGAACAGTGCTGTTACAATACGGGGCTGTAGTAACAGTACGGTACTGTAAAATAGTGATGTTACAATAGGGGGCTGTAGTAACAGTATATTACAGTAGAATAGAGCTGTAACCATAGAAGATAAGGATCCTCTATTATAAGGATAATAAGGATAAGGATAATACAAATAATAATAATATCAAAAATTCTATTGTGTAATTTTTTCAATGTCCATTGAATTAGTCTGCAGCTGCTGTAATTTCACGTAATGTCAGTCACGCACCCTCCCACAGCTGCTCCTCCTGCATGTCACAAATTCTGAGCCAATCACTGTCTTTAATATAGCCACAGCCTCTCAATATAACAATAATAATAATGATAATAGTAATAATGACAGTAATAGTAACACAATATAAAAAAGGGAACAAGAAACAGGGAATTAAAAAAAGAAAATATCAAACCAAAGCTCCTCCCAACACCCCTCTCTCTCTTGCCTCTATTTGTCACATTGTGGTCCTTCCATTTCCTGCTGTCAGCTTGTCTCCCAGGGGATCTCTCCATCTGCCTCTCATTAATTAATTAATTAATTAATTAATTAATAATAATACTAATAATAACTAGTAATAATAATAATAATAATAATAATAATAATAATAATAATGTAAGTGGAAAACAGCACCCTCTCTCTCTTCAGGCAGACAGGGGAACTGCAGCTCACTGTCATAATAATAATAATAATAATAATAATAATAATAATAATAATAATAATAATTATTATTATTTACTTATTGGCAGATGCCATTATTAAGACGACTTATAGGATACATTATATTATTATTATGATTATTAATATTAATAATAATAATAATAATAATAATAATAATGAATTAATGAATTTAATGAGAATTTCCTAAAATATATACAAAAATTTAAAATATCAGAAAAAATATAAATAAATAAATACTGAGGAAATATTCCTTAAATTGCAGCTGAATAATTTTAATATAACGGTATATTCTCTTCTCCCTGCTGTCTCTTGACTTTGATTACAATATAAAATAATATAATTTGATTATCTGCAGAAGGGAAGAGAGTGAGATAGAGGGGGGAGATAGGGAGAAAGAAGGAGAGAGGGAGAAAGAGGGAGAGAGGGAAAAAGAGAGTTGCTCTAATTGCTGTAATATTTGTTATTCATATTATTATAGATAACTCTAGAACTGGATTTCAAACATTTCAAATAAAGAGTCACTCAGTCAGTCAGTCAGTCAGTCAGGCAGTGTGTCAGTCAGTGTGCCAGTAAGTCAGTCAGTGTGTCAGTCAGTCAGTGTGTCAGTTGGTCAGTGTGTTAATCGGTCAGTCAGTGTGTCAGCTTCAATGGTACAACTCTACAAAGGAATATTATTATTATTATTATTATTATTATTATTATTATTATTATTATTATTATTATTATTATTATTATTATCCAAAAAAACACAACTCTAACAGTCTCCTCGCAAAGCTTACCCATTCTCTTACCCTTTCTCTGTCTCTCTCCATCCCTCCCTCTCTCCCACCCTCCCTCCCAGCAGAATCAACAAGGTCCCCCCCAAGCCCGCAATTAAAATCAATCGATTGGCGCAAAGCGAAACAAAAAAGAAGAAAATGACAACAATCAGTTCTCTTCAGAAATGACAGTTAGAAAGTTTGTCTCAGTGGACGGGGCTGCCAAGCACTGGGCCCCGGAACGCAGAGTCTGTACAATAGATTTCAATGTCTGCAGTAGGCAGCTGTCCCCCACTCTCCCCCACAACAAAAATAGATTATATTTAGAATCAGGTCCGCCGTGAAATTCCACTGGGCTGTCCCTCCATCCTGTCCCTCTGTCCCCTCTGCTGTCCATTCTTCACAATTCCATCCGTCATTTTGATGCTCTCTTCTTCTCACTTCTTTCAGATTTTTTTTTAATTCCCCCCTTTATTGTTTTTTTCCCTTTTTTCTCGTTTAGTTTTTTTAATTATTTTTCTTCTGGAAATTTGTCTCTATCTCATTCTTGTTTGTTGGTCGCTCCTGCTGCTGCTGGACAACTCCCCCCTCTTCCCCCTCTTCAGAGAAATGCCCACTTCACACAGAGAGAGAGAGAGGGGTGCACAGGTCAAGAGTTAACATTGTACTGTGTATGTCTGTACCGTACTGTGTGTCTGTACCATGTGTGTCTGTACTGTACTATGTGTGTCTGTACTGTACTGTATCTTTACCTTCTTCCTCCTCCTCCTGTTTGCTTCTGATATGATATGATGGTGTAATATTTCCTTTGGTACTGCAGTCTGTCTCTCTCTCTCTCTGTACAGTGGTATTGTACTGTGATGTCCAGTCAGTCAGTGTATCAGTCAAGTCAGTGTCAGTCAGTGTATCAGAGAGAGACAGAGAGGGGAAAGGAAGGGGGGGGTGACAGAGATAGCGATAGAGGAAGGTGGGAGGGGGGAGAGACAGAAAGCAACAAAAAGCACACAAAATAAAAAGATAAAATCAAATAAAAATTAAATTGGCCACTCTGTCTCTCTCTCTGTCTCTCTCTCTCTCTCTCTCTCTATCCAGGCCGGCAATCCGCAATCCATTTTCTGTTTGGTGTCTCTCGTCTCCCTCTCTCCCTCTCCCTCCAATCCTTCCTTTCCCCTCTCTCTCTCTCTCATATTTGCGTCTCTTGCACATTCTCCTTGGAGCCACTCCTGAACAGCAGGGGCTCGATGCCCTGCTTGTGACTGTGGCTCATGAGCCCCTTCAGGGAGGAGTGCAGGCCCATGGGAGGGAGGGGCAGAGGAAGGGGGAGAGGCAGAGGGGCGGAGGAGGAGGCAGAGGCATTAGCGGAGGAAGAGGGAGGTGCGAGAGAGGAGGTGTGGCTGCTGTTGGCAAGAGTGAGGGAGGAGGAGGAGGTAGGGGGAGACAGAGGGCCAGAGAGGGAGGGCTGCTGCTGTGATTGGCCCAGGCCGGAGGAAGTGGCAGGGTTTGGACAGGAAGTGAGAGCAGAGGCGGCCAGAGAGGAGGCAGAGGAGGAGGTGGCTGGGGGGCAGGAGACAGAGGGGGGGTTGTTGTTGTTGTTCAGGATACCACCCCCCCCCCCCCCACCCAACCCCATGGCCATCATCACATTGTTGTTGAAGTGGTGCGCTTTGTAGTAGTGGTTGAGGTGCTCGGGCCGGCCCAGGCTGGGTAGAGTGACGATCTCGGGGTGGTGCAGCCGCAGAAGCCCCCCCGAGTGGACGGTGGAGCCCCCCGAGATGCCCCCACCGCCCCCACCACTAACGCCCCCACCTACCCCACCCCCGCCGCCACCCCCGCCACCCCCAAGCTCGTCCTCCACGTTGATGATCTCGATGGCACGGGCTGGGCCATGGTGCTTGTGCAGCTGGTGCTGTTTGCGCAGCTTGTAGAAGACCACCAGCATGACGGCAGCCATGAAGGTGATGGCGACGAAGCAGCCAATGATGATCTTGGTCGTCTTCATGACGTCGTCCAAGCCGGACACGTTTTCGGATATTTCGGTGACAGGCACGGTGAAGGCCCTCTCAGTGGAGCGGGGCGAGCGTGAGGAGGAGGCCGAGGCCGAGGCGGCAGCGGGGGAGTGGGAGAGGGCCGAGGAGGAGGTGGTGGCCAGTGTGGGCCCCACCACCACACCCCCGCTGCCCCCGCCGCCGCCCCAGCCCCCACCTGCCACCGTGGGCCCCACGTACCCCCCCACGAAAGTCTCATTGAAGTCCTGCCGGGCTGAGTTCTCCTCCCCACCTGGCCCCCCGCCACCCCCTACGGACTCCACTGTCTCCACCGTCACTGTGGTGAAGTAGCTGTAGCTGTTGGAGGCATCGGCGGCAGAGACATTGAGCACTGCGGTGGCCGTGGTGTTGCCAGCCGAGTTGGTGACCATGCAAGTGTATTGGCCAGTGTCCTGCACGGTGACGTTGGTAAAGTTGAGTGTGCCGTCGTGCAGGACAGAGATGCGCACACGGTACGAGCCATGGGTCATCAGCGTGCCATTGGGGGTCAGCCAGTTCACCGAGGTCATGGAGGTGCCTGCGAAGGAGGGGGAAAGAGGGTGTGACTGACCAATACACTGACTGATGCAATGATGGACACACTGACTGACTGACACACTGACTGACTGACTGATACACTGACTGACTATCCAGTTAAATGTATCATAAATAACAACAACAATTACAACATGCCCTCGCCCGCCGCTGCTGCCCCCGCCCCTGCCCCACCCATCACCTGCCACCTGTCCCTGCCTTACCTGTGCGACACTTCAGCTCAGCAGCCATGCCCTCGGTCACATTCAGGTCAGTGGGCGGCTCCACAATGACAGGCGCATAGCAGGTGAAGTGGCTCTGGTCCAGCTCGCCGATGTAGCGCCCCTTGAGCGCAGGGGGGGCATGGCAGCGGGCGCAGCAGGTGGTGTTGCTGGGCACCGTCTCCTTGAGCCACCAGCTGAGCCAGAGCACGTCGCAGTTGCACACCCAGGGGTTGTGGTTGAGGTGCACGCGCTCCAGGCGGTGCAGCGGGGTGAAGAGGTCATGGGGCAGCGAGTGCAGGGAATTGTGAGACAGGTTGAGCTCTTCCAGGCTCTTGAGGTCGTCGAAGGCATTGCGCTCGATCACGGCCACCTGGGCGTGCATGAGCCACAGTTTGCGGAGCGACACCAGGCCCTGGAAGGAGCCGGGCCGGATAATCTCCAGCCGGTTGCCCGAGAGTTCCAGCTCCTCCAACCGCAGCAGGGGTGTAAGGTTGGGGATGTCCTTCAGGCCGCACATGCCCAGGTTCAGGTAGCGCAGATTGATGAGGCCCTCGAAGGCTGCCTCTGAGATGTAGTCCAGCTTCTTCAGCTCGCCTGGGGGGAGGGGTTAATACAGTCAGAGTACAGACACTGACATCCTTAGAGCCCTATGAAATCCACTTTGCAGAGAACACAGACGGAATCGCAGAATTCAGGGGAGAAAACTGAATCTAAGCACTCAAACACATAACAAGAAAGTCAGTTTAAACAAACATTATATGTATATATTTTAAAACAATACATTGAAATAACACAGTGTTTGTATAACAAGAGGCTTTGAGAAACACACATCATGGCAATGCATGAAAAAAATATTTTAGCACATTTCAGCCACCATACACAACCTGTAAATCACTGTAAAAAGCGTCGCCTCTCGTGTCATTTCACACTTCTTATTGTAGCTACCATTATCACTTAACTAATAAGTTATAACCGTATAGCTTCTGCTATGTCAAAGCGACCTTCACTCACATGTCGACAATTAAGTCATGCTCTCGACAGCAGTTAAGATTTTTCAACTGTTTCTAGGTATTTGCAGAAGTCAGAGCAGTTGAGCAGGGTATGTTAGGTCAGTGGCATATCAATCCTAGCAACGACGTTGCTAATAAGTTCGTTGCTATGAAAATGTTGGAAGCTCTGACTTTGATGTTTAAACAGGCATTTTAAATCCAGCAGGTTCTTTTGAGAAATTAAGTCCTACTGCCCAAACCTTAAACATAATGTTTCAAGTTTTCCCACAGCTATATTTATGCTTAAGACATGCTTGACTGTCAAAAAAATATATACAAAAACCTATAGTAAAACACAAGCTCTTTTGCTCTCACTCCCCCCCACCCCATATGACAAATCAGAAATCAGAAAAGTAAAAATGATAAAACGGAATTCATAGGGCCCTACAGACTGACACACTGACTGACTGGCTGACTGACTTGTTGGCACACATCCTGCCTGAATGACTGCGCTCCCCCCGTGCCCTCACCCAGGTCCAGCCTCCGCAGAGAGGGCACACGGTGGAAGGCGTAGCCGGGCAGTGTCTCGATGGGGTTGTTGCGAAGCCACAGCTCACGCAGCTTGCTCAGGTACTCGAAGGCCTGTGAGGGCACCAGGGTCAGCCGGTTGTCAAACAGCTCCAGAGTGTTGAGGTTGGGCAGCCCGTTGAACGCGCCCACCTCCACCTGCCGGATGTGGTTCTTGGAGAGCTGCAGGATCTCCAAGTGGCGCAAATGCTTGAAGGTGTCCGACTTGATCACCTGGAGAGGGAGAGGGGGAGAGGGGGAGGAGTAGGGGAAGAGCTTAGAGTTGGTGTGTTGATATTGAATACTGACTGACTGACTGACTGATACACAGGTGAGTTCAGATTTGTCTATACAGTGCCGTTAAAAGTATTTGACCTCTTCCTGATTTCCTCCATTTTTGCATATTTTTCACACTGAATGGTTTCAGATCTCCATACAAAATGTAATATAAGACGAAGAGAACCCAAGTAAACACAAAATTCAGTTTTTAAATGATATTTTTTTTTATTTAAGGAAAAAAGTTATCCAACACCAACTGGCCCTGTGTGAACTTAATAACTGCTTGCGCCACCTTTTGCAGCAACAACTGCAACCACACACTTCCTATAATTGGAGATCAGTCTTTCACTGTGGAGGAATTGTGGCCCACTCTTCTTTGAAGAATTGCTGTAATTCAGTGACATTGGAGGGTTTTCGAGCATGAACTGCTCATTTAAGGTCCTGCCACAGCATCTCGATGGGGTTCAAGTCAGGACTAGGCCACTCTAAAACCCAAATTTTGTTTATTTTGAGCCATTCTGAGGTGGACTTACTCTTGTGTTTCGGATCATTGTCCTGCTGCATTACCCAATTACACTTCAGCTTCAGATCACGGACTGATGACCGGACATTCTCCTTCAGAATTTTCTGGTAGAGAGCAGAATTCATGATTCCTTCTATGATGAAGTCTTCCAGGCCCTGAGGCAGCAAAGCATCCCCACACCATCACACTACCACCACCATGTTTGACTGTTGGTATGATGCTTTTATTGTGAAATGCTGTGTTTGCTTTACGCTAGACATAACGGGACCCGTGTCTTCCAAAAAGTTCCACTTTTGACTCGTCTGTCCACAGAACATTATCCCAAAAGGCTTGGGGGTCATCAATGTGCTTTTTGCAAATGTGAGACGAGCACTAATGTTTCACTTTGTCAGCAGTGGTTTGCGTCTTGCAATTCTCCCATGAATTCCATTTTTGCCCAGTCTCTTTCTTATTGTCAAATCATGAATGCTGACCTCATCTGAGGCTAGAGAGGCCTGCAGTTCTTTAGATGTTGTCCTGGGTGTTTTTGTGACTTCCTGGATGAGTCATCGCTGCGCTCTTGGAGACATTTTGGTAGGCCGGCCACTCCTGGGAAGATTCACCACTGTTCCAAGTTTTCTCCATTTGGAGACAATGGCTCTCACTGTGGTTCGCTGGAGTCCCAGAGCCTTGGAAATGGCTTTGTAACCCTTTCCAGACTGATATATCTTGACAACTTTTTTTCTCATCTATTTGTGAATTTCTTTTGATCGCGGCATAGTGTGCTGCTTGTTGAGACCTTGTAGCCAACTTCACATCGATGGTAAGGTCTTATATAAGTCATGTTTAGATTCAACAGGGCTGGCAGTAATCAAGCCTGGCTGTGCTTGCTCTAATTTAATCCAATGATCATTTAAATTTGGTAAAAGGGTTGATTGAGTAACTAAGGGGGCAATTATCTTTTCAGACAGGACCAGTTGGTGTTGGATAACTTTTTCCTTAAATAAATAAAATTATCATTTAAAAACTGAATTTTGTGTTTACTTGGGTTCTGTTCATCTTATATTACATTTTGTATGGAGATCTGAAACAATTCAGTGTGACAAATATGCAAAAATTGAGGAAAGCAGGAAGGGGACAAATACTTTTTCACAGCACTGTATGTACCTGTATGGTGCTGAGGTATCTGGTTTTGACAGTGTCTATACACGGTACACAAGTGTGCTCAGGGGTGTTCTGGAGTGTACCTGAAAATGCTGTCTGCATCTTGAAATACCAGGTGCTGACAGTGTCTACAATAGCAGTACACGAGTGTTCTCAGGTGTGCTCAGGTGTACCTGTATGGCGTTCTCCTGCAGGTTGAGGTATCTGGTGTTGACAGAAATGCTCTCAGGCACCTCCTCCAGGTTCCGCCGGGTGCAAATAACTCGGCTTGCCTGATTGGAGCAGCTACAGAGGGCGGGACAAGGGGAGGCAGCTCCGCCCACTGTCCCACCCCTGCCCCCGCCTCGCCACGGCGACGGGGGGAGGATCCACAGTAGCAGGACCACAAGGAGGCGGAGGGCGGAGGGGCTGGAGAGGCCGGTCACCGTGGCGACAAGCATGGCAGCTGTCTCATGACCTTTGCACTCCCAAGGACGGAAGCTGGGTAACAGTTCAGAGGGGGCTGGTGGTGGTCTGAAGGTTAATTGATTAATTAATTGCAAAACAAATTAATTAAATGGGATTTGATGAGCGCCTTGTGTAGTTTTGACTATGTAGAACTGGGGGGGAAAATCCTTTTGCCGTATTCCCTCTCTCCCTCTACCTCCCTCTCCCTCTCGCCCTCTCTTTCTCTCCAAAGGAAATTATTTTTCGTTAAAAAAAAAAGTCAGTGTGCCTCTCTGCTGTTCGTTCGTCGAGTTCTATCGTCAGAGAGGTTAGAAGAGCAGGCTCCTTACTGCAAAGGGAGGGAGAGGGAGAGGGAGACAGAGAAAGGGGAGAAGGAGAGGGGGGCAGAGAGGAAGAGAGGGAGAGATGTTAATATTGATTAATAACAGAGTAGTAGATTGTAGTGACACACTGACTGACTGGACACTACAGTACAAAAACACTGTACTCGAATAGAGAAACAGAAAATTAGGAGAGAGTATAATGCCCCGTTTCCACCGGCGGACGCTTAAACGGGTGTTTCCATGGGCTAAGCGTCTGGACGTGTCCGTGTTTTGTGGACAGTTAACAATCTGGGGCTAGACGTGTCCGTAAGCGCTTTAGGAGTTGAGGTGTGTGCTTGACTTGTAGACACAGGGAAGAGATCAAATACATTATATCGGAAGATATAATCTCAAGTGCCGTGTGCGATCACGAAGAAATTACAGTTTTATTAGCAGCATGGAGTGAAATCCACGTACAGAAACAGTGACTGCTTACAGTTAATATCTGAGTGTATTAAAAACTTCACAGGATTTCACAGGACCGGTGCAGTGCCATGATTAGTTAAAAATAAACTGAAGGATAATAATCAGATTGGTAGCAGCCGATTGTATTAATATTTTATGAACAGCTGGACGATGTTTCAGGGTGTGGTTTTGTGAATGGTGTGCAGGACAATCCGCAGAGACAATCAATAAGAATGCGAACACAATTAAGTTAATGTGTGCCTATTTACAAGTTAAATTAATTAATAAATAACTACAGCAGATCTGGGTTTCCCTCTAAAACATTAAGGACTGGTTTACTAAATGCGTCCATAAATGCCATGACTGAGACGCACACACTTTAGTTCAATTATAACCTGCTATATTGTAGTTGGATGATTAATCGCGAAACTTGTGTATTTTGTTTCAACTGTAAATTGCCCTGGTTAAGGACGTCTGATAAATAAATTATAAATAATACAAAAAAAAGTATTGTTTGCAGTTACAAAGCTGTAGTAAGAGTAATAAATTAAGGGAGTCACGCTGTGCCATTTAAAATACATACAGTGAGAGAAAAAAGTATTTGATCCCCTGCTGATTTTGTATGTTTGCCCACTGACAAAGAAATTATCAGTCTAAAATTTTAATTATAGGTGTATTTTAACAGTGAGAGACAGAATAACAACAAAAAAATCCAGACAAATGCATTTCAAAAAAGTTATAAATTGATTTGCATGTTAATGAGAGAAATAAGTATTTGATCCCCTATCAATCAGCAAGATTTCTGGCTCCCAGGTGTCTTTTATACAGGTAACGAGCTGAGATTAGGAGCACTCTCTTAAAGGGAGTGCTCCTAATCTCAGCTCGTTACCTGTATAAAAGACACATGTCCACAGAAGCAATCAATCAATCAGATTCCAAACTCTCCACCATTGCCAAGACCAAAGAGCTGTCCAAGGATCTCAGGGACAAGATTGTAGACCTACACAAGGCTGGAATGGGCTACAAGACCATCGCCAAGCAGCTTGGTGAGAAGGTGACAACAGTTGGTGCGATTATTCACAAATGGAAGAAACACAAAATAACTGTCAGTCTCCCTCGGTCTGGGACTCCATGCAAGATCTCACCTCGTGGAGTTTCAATGATCATGAGAACGGTGAGGAATCAGCCCAGAACTACACGGGAGGATCTTGTTAATGATCTCAAGGCAGCTGGGACCATAATCACCAAGAAAACAATTGGTAAAACACTATGCCATGAAGGACTGAAATCCTGCAGCGCCCACAAGGCCCCCCTGCTCAAGAAAGCACATGTACAGGCCCGTCTGAAGTTTGCCAATGAACATCTGAATGATTCAGAGGAGAACTGGGTGAAAGTGTTGTGGTCAGATGAGACCAAAATCAAGCTCTTTGGCATCAACTCAACTCACCGTGTTTGGAGGAGGAGGAATGACCCCAAGAACACCATCCCCACCGTCAAACATGGAGGTGGAAACATTATGCTTTGGGGGTGTTTTTCTGCTAAGGGGACAGGACAACTGCAACGCATCAAAGGGACGATGGACGGGGCCATGTACCGTCAAATCTTGGGTGAGAACCTCCTTCCCTCAGCCAGGGCATTGAAAATGGGTCGTGGATGGGTATTCCAGCATGACAATGACCCAAAACACACAGCCAAGGCAACAAAGGAGTGGCTCAAGAAGAAGCACATTAAGGTCCTGGAGTGGCCTAGCCAGTCTCAAAAACCCTAATCCCATAGAAAAGCTGTGGAGGGAGCTGAAGGTTTGAGTTGCCAAACGTCAGCCTCGAAACCTTAATGACTTGGAGAGGATCTGCAAAGAGGAGTGGGACAAAATCCCTCCTGAGATGTGTGCAAACCTGGTGGCCAACTACAAGAAACGTCTGACCTCTGTGATTGCCAACAAGGGTTTTGCCACCAAGTACTAAGTCGAAGGGGTCAAATACTTATTTCCCTCATTAACATGCAAATCAATATATAACTTTTTTGAAATGCATTTTTCTGGATTTTTTTGTTGTTATTCTGTCTCTCACTGTTAAAATACACCTACCATTACAATTATAGACTGATCATTTCTTTGTCAGTGGGCAAACGTACAAAATCAGCAGGGGATCAAATACTTTTTTCCCCCACTGTATATACTAGCACAAATGATGACGATAATAATAACAATACATATTTGCAATTTAGTATTATTGTTGCACATGGAAACATATTCTTATGGGAACATGCTTGTCTGAATATAATGTTGTCTATACACGTTTAGCTCTTCCTAATATCTTAACAGAAACGTGTATTTATTACGCTGTTTACAATTATGTAAAGCACAAAGAATAAAATAGACACATAAGTTCTTTCCACGTCAGGCTGTATCGCTCGTAGTGTTTCCTGTCTGTTTTTAACACATACACAAACCAAACCCACAGTCGCTGCTCCTCCCGTAAGAGGGACGGACTTCACAGCAGCCTGCTTTTGCAATAAAAGCTCTGGGACGCGTCCGGCACGGCAAGGCATGGCACGGCAGGGACGCTTAAGCCAGTGAAACCGAGGCATAAGAGACACTCCTCACATCCTTTCTGTTTTATGAGACATCCACTAATTAAATTGAGCAACACTTAATTATATCTGTTAATGAGCAATTAATGACATAAGGAAATGTACTCCATCACTCCTTCCCCCTCTCTCTCCTTACATCTCCCCTCTGTCTCCATTCCTCCATCTCTCTCATTTTAGGTCCATTCCCCTCTGTCACCTGCGTTCTCTCTCTCTCTCTCTCTCTCTCTCTCTCTCTCTCTCTCTCTTTATTGGCATGACAAACAGGTGTGCAGTGTTGCCAAAGCAGTCAATATTACATACATACAGTTAAAAAATAAGAAAAGATAAGAAAAATAATAAGGGAAAATGTACAATATAATTTATAAATAAAATCTTAATATACATGTACATTTACTTTATTTATTTATAACTAACAAGTTTACAGCTGTGCTCATGTATGTTTTCACGGTGAGCCCCTCAGGCTGTGACAGGTGGCTACATCTTGGGCGGCCAGGGGGGCTGTGTGTCCCTCTCCCAGGAGGATAGCTATTTTGTTTTCATTTATTAATTCTGAAAAATATGTTATAATATTTATGAATTTATTAAAGAATATTTCCCTAATTTGGCTATATTTACTGCAGTGGAGGAGGAAGTGTATCTCTGTCTTGAGCGCTCCTGTCTCGCAGTGACCACAGCGCCACTCCTCTCTGGGCAGCCAGCTCTGCCTGTGTCAGCCCATCTCTATGGCCAGGCTGTGGTCACTGAGCCTGTACTTGGTCAGGATCCGTCTCTGCTTCGTGTCTCTGACAGTGAAAAGATACTCTGCCAGGGTGTATTCTCTGTTTAGGGCCCGATAGCAATCCAGTTTACTTCGGGATTTAGTTTCATTGTTCCAATGTTCCAGATAGGAGGTGTTGGTTATCTTTATAATTTGGTTGACTCTGATTGGGGGCAGGTAAGCAGTGCTGACCTGAGGCTGGTCTCTGTTCGCAGTATTAGCGGGGGTCAGTGCCGTGAGCTTCAGGGCCAGCTGACTCAGGGGACTCTTTTCAGGGCTGAGCTCTTGGGTTTGAAGGGGCTTTTACTGGAGTGAGTCTGACTCACTTTTCTTTAGGTGCATCCAGAATTTGAGTGCTCTTTTCTTGATGTTGATGAGAGTTGGGTAATGGCCTAATTTTGCCCTGCAGGCATGGTTTGGTGTGTTCCTGTGCACCTGCCGTATGTTTTTATAGAATTCAGCATGCAGGGTTTTGATTGGATGTTTGTCCCACCTAGTGTAGTCCTGTTGACTGAGTGGACCCCATACCTAACTACTGTACAGCGCAATGGGCTGGATCACACTGTCAATTAGTTTGAGCCAGATTTTGACTGGAATATTAATGTCTGATGGTTCAGAAAGCTGTTCTTGCTTTTTCTTTGAGTGCCTTCACTGCTAGGTTAAAGCCCCTTGACCCACTGATAGTCAGGCCCAGGTAAGTGTAGTCTGAGGTGTGTTCTAGGGTAGTGTTGCCTAGAGTGTTATTTGTTTCCCTGAGGTCTGGCCTTTTTTTGAAAGATCATGATCTTTGTCTTCTTCATGTTTACTGCCAGGGCCCAGGACTGACAGTACTGCTCTAGCAGTGTCAGGTTCTGCTGAAGACCCTGTTCTGTGGGCAACAGCAGGACTAGGTCATCTGCATAGAGCAGGAACTTGATTTCTGTGTCATTTAGGGTGAGGCCAGGAGCATCAGACCGCTCCAACACCATTGCCAACTCATTGATGTAGATGTTGAACAGTGTTGGACTCAGACTGCAGCCCTGCCTCACTCCACGCCCCTGGGTGAAGAACTCTGTTCTTTTATTACCAATTTTTACTGCACATTTGTTTTCTGTGTGCATTGATTTTATAATATCATAGACTTTACCCCCTACACCACTTTGAAGAATTCTGTAATAAAGTCCCTCGTGCCAAATGGAATCGAATGCCTTTTTGAAATCAGTGAAACAGGCAAAGAATTTGCCTTTACTTTTTTGGTGGACGTGTTTGTCTATGAGCGTGTGTAGGGTGTAAATATGATCTGTAGTGCAGTGTTTTGGGAGGAAGCCAATCTGACTCTTACTCAGGACACTGTGCTCGGTAAGGAAGGACAGTATCCGGGCGATAATGATACTGCAGAACACCTTCCCCAGGTTGCTGCTCACACAGTGGCCCCGGTAGTTGTTAGCATCGAATTTGTCTCCACTCTTATAAATTGGGGTGATCAGCCCCTGGTTCCAGATGTCAGGGAAGTAACCAGTACTGAGGACCATGCTGAACAATTTAAGCACAGCCTTCTACAGTTGTGGGCTGCTGTGTTTGAGCATCGCTCTCTCTCCTTCTGTGATAGACTGTACAGACCAACCTCGTACAGACCAGTCAAATAAAATACAGTCCAGTGCAGTACAAACAGTCAGTCATTACAGTCCTACAATATGCAATACATTCAGCTAGTCCAGTACAATACAGTCCAGTCCAGTACAATACAGACCAGTGCATACCATAAAGCAGTCCAGTACAGTCCAGAATAAGTGTGAACTGACAGTGTTTAAAGAGACTCTGTCCCAGGCCCCTTGATAATAGCCTGAGAAGAGTGATCAAGTAGTTTAACGTCCAGACTCACTAGTGAGTCCGTGTGTCTGTATCTGCTCCCTCCAACCTCCTCTCCCTCTCCCTCCATCTTTCTTTCCATCTTCCTCTCCGTCTCTCTCTGAGTGCAGTGTCAATGTGTTGTAGTGTCCAGTCAGTCTGTCAGTTAGCATGTCTCTTAAGCTTTTCTCTCTCTGCCTCAATTCACATCTTACCAAAGTAAGTTGCCATGACAATATTCTCAGAATCTCTCTCTCTCTTTCCCTCTCTCCAGCTGTATTCCTCCCACTCTCCAGTGCCCCCAGTCTCCCTCTCCCTCTTTTTCTCTGTCCCTCTATTTCAAAATCACGCTCAATCTATCCATAGCAATAGACAGAGTGCAAGTGAGGGATGATGGAGAAAGAGATAGATAAGGAGAAAAGGAAGACTCATCCTCTGTCTGATTATGTCTACACTTACTGATACACTGACTTACTGACTGACTGATTGACACACTGTTTGATACACTGACTGACTTACACACTGACACACTGACTGACTGACACACTGAATTAGTTGCTGTCAATGACTTTGTGAATAACACAGGTGAGGGTGGATTTGCCATATTTGTAGTCCATTGGGTATGGGGACTTGAGTTCAGCTCAGCGACATGGTGGCTGCAGTACAGTCCTACTCCACAATGGAAAAGTGTAAGAACTTACTTGCTAATCAATATTTGAGATACTCAAGAACTAAATTAAAAGAGACAATCTCAAAGATTCAGTCAGTCAACCATGTATCAGTCAGTCGGTGTGTCAGTCAGTCAGAGAATCAGTCAAGCAGTCAGAGAATCTCCTAACTTTTGACCCAACACAGACTATGAAACTTGAAACTATCCATAGCCAGCATTTCCTGAACTTTGCCCCATCTAATACATCCTTCCATGACCTTTGGAACCTTGCACCTTTGAACCTAAGCATGATGACTCAGAATGATATTTGAATCCAGCACAATACAGGTTGATTTGACCTCTAGGCCTCAAATAAGTTAATCAACCTGTGTGTTACAGTTCGAAATGTGGAAATTTGAAAAACAATCCCTCTTTGGACTGTGACCCCATTCAAAATAACTGCATATGAATCTTGACCCCAAAATGGGTCACAACTTTAAATACTGACAACCCCATAGAAAGCAAAAGAGGAACCTTGGACCCTATATTAAACTGACTTGACACTACAGTAGATTAACACTGATTGACTGAATGGACACTACAGTAACATTGACTGACTGACTGACTGACTGGACACTACATTAACACTGTCTGACTGACTGGACACCACAGTACAGTACAGTGCGTTCTGGATTTGATGTTGACTACACTGATCAGAAGGCATTGCAGCCATGTCTCAATATTAATGTTGAGGTGAATTTCCCAGGTGCACTATGGGAGGTGTAGTTGCCAGGACCATGACTGCAAATATGGTGCATATGCTACTGCCACTGCTTCTGTCAGTCCTATTCTCATGGTTTTAATTCCCCTCCCTCCATCCCTCCCTTACTCTCTTCTTCCCTCATTGTTCTTACACAGTCTCCATCTACCACCCTCCATTCTCTTCCTATATACCTGCAGTACAGTAGAGTATTGCAATACAGTACAGTGTAGTCAAATAGAGTATAGTAAAGTACAGTAAAGTGTAGTATACAGTACAGTAAAGTACAGTACAGTATAGCATAATACAGTACTGCATAGTGTAGTACACGGCAGTGCAATACTGTATGGTATAATACAGTACAGTCCGGTGTGGTGCAGTACAGTTAAGTATACAATACAGTATCATGCAGTACAGTACAGTGTAGTAGCATACAGTATAGTATTGTGCAGTGTTATGTTACTAACACTGACTGACTGACTGATACTCAGACTGATTGATTTACTTTTACACTGACTTACTGATACACTGACTGACTGAATCATTGACTGACTGACTGACTGACTGACTCACACACTGACTGACTGATATGCTGACTGACTGACTGACTGACTGACTGAATCATTGACTGACTGACTGAATCATTGACTAACTGAATCATTGACTGATATGCTGACAGACTGACTGACACACTGACTGACTGACACGCTGACTGACTGGCACACTGAAACCTTGACTGACTGACACACTGACTAACTGACTGAATCACTGACTGATTGGCTCATTGACTGACTAACTGATTTGACACACTCAATTATTGACTGATTGACTCACTGACTGACTGACTAACTGACTGACACACTGACTGACTGACTGAATCACTGACTGACACACTGACTTGACTGACTGATACCTTGACCTAGTCAGTCAGTATTGATCAATCAGCGGTAGTACTGATCGGTATCATTGATCGTATCAATGTTTCGCAGAAGACGAATAAACGAATAATCAACCTATCTGAACACGCGTGCGATCCGCAGAGAAAACTGACTGGAAACAGCAGCAGTGCACACCTCCATCTCCTGCTCAGTTCCCTTCCTCTTCCCCATCCCCCTCTCCCTCTCCCTCTCTCTCTCCTGTCTGCAGTCTCCTCTCTCTCTCTCTCTCTCTCTCTCTCTCTCTCTCTCTCTCTCTCTCTCTCTCTCTCCCACGCTATGAAATGGAAGCGCAGGCCGGTTGCCGTGGTAACCACTCACTCACCATTTTGAGTCTGTCCTCCGCAGCGGCGGCGGGCCTCCGAGTCCAGCTGAGCCCCGCTCGACACCGTGCCGAGTTCGACTGGTCCATCACCCGACACTGCGGTCTGGGGTCCAAAAGGCCTCCTTCCTGGGTTGGTGGTGCACCAAATCCCACACAAACAAATACATAAACAAGTAACAAGCATTAGAAAAATAAATAACAAATAACTGCTTGCTCTGTTGCAACTATACGTAATCTATTGTGTTTTATTAATACTATTACGTGATTTGATGATGACGATGAAGATTATAATAATCATAATAATATTAATAAAAGAGCATATTTTATGTTTCCTATTTATACACCCAATTCCCAATTGTGATGATGAAGAATATTTCATAGAAGTGATTAAAAATAAATTGATCTTCAGTTAAATGACAAATGTGCCAAGTACGGCGTCAGGCAATCAATACGCTATAAAAACATGATTATTGTTATTATTCGTATAATTGTTACGTTTTTTAGCGTGCAGGTGAGTAATATCGTAAAACTTGGCCCCCAGTTTTAATGGTCGAGTAAATATAGGCAAAAACTGAAGTCGGTTCAAAAATGTACATCTGCAGAACTAGAAGAGTCTGTCTGAATTTCCGGGGAAGCTTTCTGAATCGAGAAAGAGAAATTAACAGACTAACCCGGTGTAAAGTATTGCACAGTTAGTGAGCAAGAATAAATAAAGTTATTGTGTTCAGGTTTTATTTAAAATTAAGGCGTTTTCAGAGCTACCAGACGTGCATGGGAAAGTCAGAGAAAAGGACGACACGGGTAGGACGTCACAGGTTGGCCACCAAATGTCCAAGCTGGTGTTCAAGGTTTAGGACTTGTTACATTTTTAATTTCAAACAGGGGCTGTAGCTTCGGGATCTGAAGCGTTCGGCCAAACATTCTTTGAATAGTTAAATTGGTTGTAGTAAGGCTAGTCGGGCTGTTTTATTATTATTCGATAATGAATTATTAATATTTATAATTTATTGATTTGTTTGTTTGTTTATTTATCTTTAATACGAATACTCCAGTATGTCCACCCTAGTTACATCAATGTGGACACGCAGTATTTCTACAATGCAGTGTTGTTAGTGGCGTACATGAAAACATGGTATAGGCCCCTGATTGAAATTAGTAGTAGAAGTAATAATAATTAGTTGAGTGCCCGAACACAATAATCCGGCATTACACGACAATAGGGTCTTTATATAAATATTACAATTTAAAAATATTTTATGTGACCCAAGTTATATGCTAATTGCCTTTAAATTACCCGTTAATATCGTATCACAATAGTTTATTCGAGTACGATATAGGTTAAGTCAAGATGGGGGGATTTGTCTACATTAAAACAAGTCATATAATTTACGATAATTAGCGTCGAATGGAGGGGGTAACCCCCGCCTCTTCACCCCCACCCTCTGCTCCACCAAACCCCCAAACCCAATCAGAAGGCTGCTGGGATCTTGTAGGCCGCAGCGACAAATTTATAAATACATCTCTCTTTTTTTCTTTCTATGTTTTCTGAAAGAGAGATGTGGTTAATGGAAACATACACACAGGCCCAAATGCACACGACATTTTCGAGATAAAAAACGCATCATTTAAACATGAAAAAGGCACAAGGATCCGTCATTTGGACATCGTTTGGGGGTACGTCCACACTCACCCTTGCCCCCCCCCCCCGCCCTCTCTCTCTCTCTCTCTCTCTCTCTCTCTCTCTCTCTCTCTCTACCCCCATAATAATACTAACGATTTTGAATAACTGTTGGACAATATATATATAAAGATCAGCTGTCCCATATATATATATATATATATATATACATACATACATACATACATACATACATACATACATACGTGCCCAATATATATATATATATATATATATATATATATATACACGTCTAGGTAGTACATACATAGTGTAAAATACGTTTGGGGAAAGCTGAGCTTAAAGAAAAACAATCTTGACAAATTGATACCAATAATAGGCTACTGATAATACTAAGACTACTACTACTAAAAATAATAAAAGTACACCAAAATTTGTAATAAAAAAATAAAATGAATACACGGAACAAATAACTACATATTTCCACTTTTATTTCCCCCAACAACCACACGTCGACATAATGACACTACTAGCTAATTAGCTGCACCTAGGCTACACCTCTGAAATGATTAAAACGAATGAATACATGAATGAGGGACAAGTGGCTCGAAACGCCCGCAACACTACAACACGATACAACATAACACAGCAACACAACAAACATAACGCAACGGCAAGCACACTCACTGCTTTTAGAAATAAATAAATAAACGAAATCGAAGTGTTGAGAGTGTGTGTGTGTGTGTGTGTGTAAAAAAAAAACGGGGAAGAAACCCTTTAATAATGTACGCTGTTTCATCCGTCAGCTAGAGTATGTTCGCTGTACACGTCGATTACCGATATAAACCCTACCAATTATTTTCTCGCTCTCCTTCTCTCCCCCCTCCCCTCCTCTTTCTCCCTGTATTCTTGCGTTGAACAGAGCTAAGGTTTTAGAATGGATGAGAGGAGGATGAAGACGAGACGAATTGGAAATGGCCCATTATTAAATTCCAAAATTGACATTATATATTTATTTGATTTAGTAGTCTATTAGACTGATTAATTAATTAATTCATCGATGTCGCTACCACCGACGTCCTAGTGATTAATATGACCATAATCATGTATTATTATTAATAATAATAAAATGATGATGATGATTATTAAAATGATTCTGATTTAACACCTAATGCGCACACACACGCACGTCTCTTCCTACCGCATCCAGTACCGCGTTCCCTCAATCTCCAAGCGTTGTCTCGGTCTCGGTCTCTCTCTCTATCTCCCTCTCTCTCTCTCTCTCACACACACACACACACACACACAACCGCTCTATCCGTATAGCCAAACGAACGAGCCGTATGAAAACGCGAAAACACGGTCTCTCTCTCTCTCTCTCTCTCTCTCTCTCTCTCTCTCTCTCTCTCTCTCTCTCTCTCTCTCTCTCTCTCTCTCTCTCTCTCTCTCTCTCTCTCTCTCTCTCTCTCACACACACACACACACACTTTCTCTCACACACACAAAAAAACGCATAGAATTCTATGCAGTACCCAAACTCGCTGTCTCTCTCGTTATACTGCGTTTCCAGTGTGGTACAATCTCCCCCAGCATACACATACCTACCTGTATAGTATAATTCAGTGGACAGATACGGTCGCCATCCGTAGTATTTCAAACAGTGCCGTATTCATGCGGTTGATTTGTCCTATTGCAAGCCTATACAGTCATATGGAATCGGCGCCTAGGATCCTCATACACACGCTGTAGCGCCGGAGACTCGCAGAATGAGATGAGATAGCGTCTCTCTCTCTCTCTCTCTCTCTCTCTCTCTCTCTCTCTCTCTCTCTCTCTCTCTCTCTCGCTCTCTCTCCAGCGGCGGCAGTCAGCGTATAGTCGAAGTCGCCCCCCCCCTCTCTCTCCCTGTATGAAATGTATTCTTTCTCACGGGTTGCCAAAGTACTACACGTCTTGCCTGCAGTGGTGAAGTGAAGAGAAGATGATGGAAGGAGACGAGTAGAGACGAGGAAACGGAGACGGGAAGAGAAGAGGTGTATTTGCGATGTAGAGTGGGACGATGGCAAGACATATATATATATATATATATATATATATAGAGAGAGAGAGAGAGAGAGAGAGAGATGGAGAAGAAAAAGGTAAGGCGGAGAGTAATACAAATAATCGTTTGTGAGTTATAGTCGATCTCTCAAAAAGTGAAAAGACTCAATAATATTAATTATTATTATTATTATTATTATTATTAATAATAATAATAATAATAATAATAATAATAATAATAATAATAATAACGACTTTTGCATATAATCTTGTCTTGTGAGAGAGGGAGAGAATGGTCCAGCGCAGATACACAGCCACCGTACACCTGTACAGCGCGTGTTTTTCTTTTTCTTTTTTTGCATAATAGAAGCGGTCGTGCTTTTGTGTACGTCTCGGTTACCGATTCATGTGCTATAGGGGTTAGTCTATCAGGTGTGAGTGCGTAACTGTGTGTGAGAGTGTGTATGTTTGTGTGTGTCTCTGGCTGTGTGAGAGTGTTTGTGAGAGCTAGAGAGCGGGTGTGTTTGTGTTTGAGTGCATGAGTGGGAGTGTGTGTATTTCTGTTTATTATTATTTATTTACTAACAGAAAAGCCTTATACAGGGCAACTTACAGTTTGCACAAGAAGCATTTTAAAGCATCACAAAACTGCAGACATACAATCAATACAAAATACAATAAGCATACATCCGATTACAATTAGGTAACATACAGGTATAATACACTTAAATCATATAGGTGCACTTTTTTTTTGGGGGGGGGGGGGGGCATTGGATAAGTCACAGTGACACAATATAAGTGCTAACAATAAATAAGTAAGCAGGAGCATAAGGAAGCAAAGTGTAATAAAGTACATAAGAACTAGAGTGCTGAGCAGCCCAGGAGAGAAAGCTGGTGTATTATCGGTACAGTCCGTTGGGGTGACAGTTTTTGTGAGAGTATGTGTGAGAATGTGTGTTTGTGAGTGTGTGTGTGTGTGTGTATCTGTTTGTGTATGTGTGAGTTTGTAACTGTGTTTATGTATGTGTGACTGTGTGTTTGTGTGAATGTGTCTATATGAATATGTGTGTCAGAGTGTGAATGTGATAGTGTATGTGTGAGTGGGAATGTGACCGCGTGTGTGTGTTTGAGTAGGTGTGTGAAAATGTGAGTGAATATGTGAGAGAGTGTCAGACCGAGGCAGTGTTCCAATGCATTTCAACGCCTGCGAAGTGCATTTCCAATGGCGGAATTTGGCGGCGGCAATATTAAGGGCTGTTCCAGTATAGTAAATCCTGTGGATAGAACAACTCCATTCGAAGGAACCTTCAAAGTGGGCGTTCCTTAGATTTATATAAAGGTATGCATATTTTTCTATGGATGCACACATCTGCGGAAGACATTTTCTCCCACATAGAATTACGTTCATCCCATAAAACATTACGTCTTTTAGACAAAGCACACAAATGGAACAGTCTACAGATGTTATTGACAATCAAATAACTTAACCATATAGCCTATTATACTGTTGTTGTTGTTTTGTATCATATAAATAACAGCCATGCCATTATTCAAATGCATTATATTTAAAACAGTAAAATACTTTTAGACATGCAAACAAAAATGGGAACGAGTTTCTAATACACTATAGCCTGCACGTAGTAAACGATGCCTTTTCCCTGATGACCGGAAATGTGTTAACTGGAACAGTCTTGCACCCCATTGGAAGTGATCGCGTATCACGGTGTAGATAGGGAGTGGGGGCAGGGAGCAGGATTGGGATTGGAGCAAATCCTGACACACGCGATTCGAGCCCCCATGGTCCGCCTCTCTTCACAACGATCTTTTATCGATCCATGTAGCGCACGCTGTCTGATCCAGGCTCTGCGCCAGCCGCAACTTTTGACAAACTGACCAGCACCCTTTACGGGACGTCTCCGGAGCGTATCCCTCTGCTCCTCTAGAAACAAACGTATGGCAAGCCATATTATCATTAAGATACATCTCTAAATGATTTAAGCACATCTTTAAATAATTCAGAGATATCTGCAAACAATTTATATATATATATATATATATATATATATATATATATATATATATATTATAGAGCTTTTTAAATACATATCTAAATGATTTGCAGATATCTCTGAACGATTTGAAGATATCTCGAAATGAATTGACGATATCGTTAAATGATTTCGAGATATCTTCAAATGACTTCCTGTATGTTGGCTGAGATAACTTCCTGTTTCCTCATTCAATTACATAGAAATGAATGAACAAGTTAACAGGAAGTGATAATCTTGGGCTACATACAGGAAGTGATTTGAAGATATCGAAATGATTTACAGATATCACTAAATGAACAGGAAGTAAATTGCAGTTATCACGAAATGAATTGCATATATATATATATATATATATATATATATATATATATATATATATATATATATAAATCATTTAAAGATATCTTCAAATCATTTAAAGATATCTTCAAATCATTTAGAGATTTCTAAATGTACTTTTAAATTAGATATATTTAAATTATTTGCAGATATCTTTAAATGGTTTAGAGATATCTCGAAATATTGGAAGATATCTTGAAATTCATTAAAGATATCTCTAAATGATAATTTGGTTTGCTATACTATGGTCAACCCTCCTTCACATATTCATGTCATATTTTTTTCTAAGGTTCAGCATCCAATGAAAAAGTATGACAGCGCCAGTGTGTGAGATTCAAAACTCCCCATGTTGACTTCCAACCAATTTTGATCATGTTTTTAAATGGCGCTGCTATACATGTTGCCTTTATAAATACAGATCCGCTTTATTTCTACCTGTTAAACAAAGGTGGTGAAAGTGTTGGAATAATGGTAATGTGCTCAGATCTGTGAGTTTTGCTGGAGATATACAGATCTTCCAAAGTGTACTATATCTGTTGCTACCAGGCCAAGGCCTTGGTCTCGACCTACAGGGTGAGGAAATCCTAGTCACACTAGGCCAGCCCCAGCATCAGCGCCAGTGTATCTGTGTTTGTTTGGGTGCGAGTTCGGGTTTAAATGATAATAATGCTTATTTATTATTAATGGCTGTATTAAGTGAGGCACTAACTATCAAAAAGGTCAATCAACCAATCACTGGTCAGTCGGTGCCCTTCAATCCAAGAGTCAACCAATCGACTGCCAGCAAACCCCCTCAACCAACCAATCAGAGACATAGTAAGACCCCGTTACAGTTTCAATTTCTCTCTCACTCCATCCATTTCTCTCTCACTTCCTCCTCTCTTTCCTCTATCCCACTTCTCCTCTACACCCAAATATCTTCCTCCCTCATTCATACCCTCTCTTATTCCCCTTTCTCCCCATCCCCCTATCAACGCCCCATCCTTGCTCTCTCCCGCCCACTGTAGTGTTTAATGTGCACAATGTTATAATACTCTAAAGAAATTCTCTCTCTCTCACCTATCCATTTCCCCTTCCCCCTGTCCCCAGCTTCTCTCTCTCTCCCTCCATCCCCCTCCCTTCTCACTCAGTCTTTCACCCTCCCCCTTCTCCTCTCCCTTCTCCCTTCCCTGTTTTCTAGGCAGTCTTCAGTATTGTTCAAAGCAATGGGATTCAGTACAGTTACATACAAATTAGCAAGCTCCCCCCCCCTCTCTCTCCTCACCTATCCATTTCCCCTTCCCCCTGTCCCCAGCTTCTCTCTCTCTACCTCCATCCCCCTCCCTTCTCGCTCAGTCTTTCACCCTCCCCCTTCTCCTCCCCCTCCTCCCTTCCCTGTTTTCTAGGCAGTGTTCAGTATTGTTCAAAGCAATGGGATTCAATACAGTTACATACAAATTAGCAAGCTCCCCCCCCTCACTCTCTCTCTCTCCATTAAATTTCCAGTCACACAACAGTGCAGTCCACATCCCTCCCTCCCTCCACGTCTTTCACACCGAGTGCATTTAAAATCATCGTGTTTGTGAATCTCTCTTCCCCTTGCCCTCCCCATTTCGCTCCCTTTTTAAAACACAACCCAGCCTACCTCTGCACCCTTCTCCTTCACTGTAATGTACTGTAGTAGTCAGAAAGTCAGTGTATCAGTCAGTGTGTCAGTCTGTCAGTCAGTGTGTTACTCAGTCAGTGCATCAGTGTATCAGTCAGTCTCACAGTTTCACTGAGAGAAAAACAAACAAACAGACAGAGATTCTGGTCCAGAAACCTGCGTTGTTTCTGCTGGCTGCTGTAACCTATAAACCACCTCTTCCTCCATCTAGGGACAGGATCTGGAGCAAGATATCACTTCCTGTGTCAATCATCAGTGTTTACAATAGTTTCTCTCTCTCCCTCTCATTTTCTTCTCTTCTCTCCATCCTTCAACCACTTCTGCTTATTGCTTTTCTGTCTTTAGCCCCATCATCACCTCCCATTATTCTCACTCTCTCCCTTTCCCCTTCATTCTCCTCTAATCCACCATCCCTTCTCCCTTCTTCCCTCCTACCCTCTCCCCTTCAATCTCCTCTAATCCACCATCCCTTCTCCCTTCTTCCCTCCTACCCTCTCCCATTTATCTCCTCCCCCTCCCCTTCTCCCTCCTTCCCCTCCACATCTCCCTCCATCACTCCTTCCCCCTCCATTTCTTTCATCCTCTCCCATTTCCCTCCTTCTCCCTTCTGCCTCCTTCCCCCTTCCCTTCCAATTTTCCCTCCTTCGCCCTCCCCACCCACTCACTCACCCCTCCCTGCTTCTTCCCTTCCTCCTTCCTTCCTCCCTCCTCCCATCTGCCTCCCTACCTCCATTCTCCCACCTTCTGCCCTTCCCCTCCCCCTCCCCACTTGCCACTCTCTCCTTCCCTTCCCCCAACAGTTACTCCCACACACTGTAAAAAGGTTCATTCCTTTAATATCTTTGTATCAGAAAACAGCAGCTGAAATACATCCACCAAGAACTCAAAAAAGACAAAATATTAAAAAATAAGAAACTTAAAAATGTGATAGAGCACTGCTACCACTATGAAACAAAACTATAACTCCCAGCATCCCCTCTCATAAGAACTGCAATGTTGATGGGACAGGTAGTCCTTTCCGGTTCCAAACACAGGCCTTGTCCTAAAGCATAGAGGACTGCAGCATGGGCTGAAGAAAGAAAGAAAGAAAATAACTACTTCTCCCAGCATGCCTTGTAAGAGGAACTGACTTCAGGGGCTGAAGGTTAATGTAGTCCTTTCTGACTTGTTGCACTAAGCACTATCCTGCAATGGTGCCTTAATCCAACGGCATGAAAATTCATATATACAAATACTAATAGGGAAAGGAACCAACCCAAAACAACTCCATCTCCCAGCATGCTCACTCAGACATTAGTCAGAAGGGATGATGGGAAGTATAGTTCCAATGGATAGTAGTAGTTGGGTACAGATATTAAGATATGGTCTGTACTTGTGATCTACTATATTATATTGGTGCAGCTCAGATGAGGTCCATTAGAATTTCTTCCTCCATGGCACTGGGGGGCTGCGGCACTGTGGGCCGAGAGCCAGGCATCAACATCTGACCTGAGGGAGGGAGGGAGGGAGAGAGAGAGGGGGATTTGTATTAACTGTATTCATTCCTGTTATAACAATCTTTCTGATTTGATGTATTTACTCCTAATCCTGAATATGATTCTCTGGTTATAGCTACTATTGTCCTAAATGTGTTACTGTTATTATCGTAATTATATCGTTTAGATTTGATGTCTACGTGTGTCCGTGTTTATATGTACATATACATACACCGATCAGCCATAACATTATGACCACTGACAGGTGAAGTGAATAACACTGATAATCTCGTTATCATGGCGCCTGTCAGTGGGTGGGATATATTAGGCAGCAAGTGAACATTTTGTCCTCCAAGTTGATGTGTTAGAAGCAGGAAAAACGGGCAAGTGTAAGGATCTGAGTGACTTTGACAAGGGCCAAACTGTGATGGCTAGACGACTGGGTCAAGATCATCTCCAAAACTGCAGCTCTTGTGGCGTGTTCCCGGTCTGCAGTGGTCAGTACCTAGCAAAAGTGATCCAAGGAAGGAAAAGCAGTGAACTGGCGACAGGGTCATGGGCGGCCAAGGCTCATTGATGCACGTGGGGAGCGAAGGCTGGCCTTTGTGGTCCGATCCAACAGATGAGCTACTGTAGCTCGAACTGCTGAAAAAGTTAATGCTGGTTCTGATAGAAAGGTGTCAGAAAACACAGTGCATCACAGTCTGTTGTGTATGGGGCTGCGTAGCCGCAGACCAGTCAGGGTGCCCATGCTGACCCCTGTCCACTGCCAAAAGCGCCTACAATGGGCACGTGAGCATCAGAACTGGACCACGGAGCAATGGAAGAAGGTGGCCTGGTCTGATGAATCATGAGTTCAAGGTGTTGACTTGGCCTCCAAATTCCCCAGATCTCAATCCAATCGAGTATCTGTGGGATGTGCTGGACAAACAAGTCCGATCCATGGAGGCCCCACCTCGCAACTTACAGGACTTAAAGGATCTGCTGCTAATGTCTTGGTGCCAGATACCACAGCACACCTTCAGAGGTCTAGTGGAGTCCATGCCACGAAGGGTCAGGGCTGTTTTGGCAGCAGAAGGGGGACCTACACAATATTAGGCAGGTGGTCATGATGTTATGGCTGATCGGTGTATGGTTTGTATGATTTAAGTATGTATATATGCATGTATTGCAAATATTTATTCACTAACTTATCCCACTTCCCTGAATTAAGGAAAGGCCACAGTGTGTACACAGGTTTGTTACTGTTGATGTGTGCATCTATGAATTACTCTGGCAAAACTACAAATGTCTGTCATGCCAATAAAGCACCATTTGAATTTGAAATGAGAGGGCATGTATTTCCAGATGTATTACCTGGGAGGGTGGGTCTCCACTGTGCCTGCATCTGCTGCCCCCCCCCCGGGGTTGGGTGGACCATGGTCTGTCCCAGGGTCTGATGGGATAGCATTGCTCCCTGTAAGTGAGGTACAGCCGACTGCTAGATAGATAGAGAGAGAGAGAGAGAGAGAGAGAGTCAGTCAGGCAGTCAGTCAGTCAGTCAGGCAGTCCATCAGGCTGTCTGTCAATCAGTCCATCTCACCGGCTGCTGTTGACTAAGTAGAAGACTGCGGAGCTGTGGATTGGCTCCTGGGTTTGTGAGCCGCAGCATCTGTCCCTGAGGGGGTGGGGCCTGGCCTCCTTGTGCCCCGGGGTTGGTTGGAGCTCCAGTGACGGGCGGCTGCTGATTGGCTGCAGCGGCTGCCTGTTGTGCTCTCATCTGTAACTGAGACAGACAGACAGACAGAGAGAGAGAGAGTTAGAGATTATGGACTGGCACACTAACTGACACACTAACTGTAAGACAAAGTTAGAGAAAAACAGAAAAAAAAACAGAGGAAGAGAGAGAAAGAGACACTCACCAGGCTAGTCTGTCTCTGTTGCTCCTCCATGAGGGAAACAGTGGTGATGGCAGGAGAGATACCAGACACTGACTGAGAGGACAGCTGAGAGAGGGGGGAGGGAGAAAAAGACAGAAGGAGGAAAGGAGAGAGAGAAAAACAAGTTAATATAGACTGAAAATGTCTTCAATATGGATACACTGACTGACTGGACACTGAAAGAGAATGAAAGACAGAGAGAGAGACAGACACATTCAGAGATAGAGACGCACAGAGGCCATACCTGTTGGGACACATTGCTATGGGGGACGGAGAGAGGTCCGCTGGGTTTGTTCAGGAAACCTTGACCTGGCGGGACAGAACCAGACATCGGAGCCGCAGAACCCAACTGCAACGATACATTGACACTGATACACTGGCTGACAGACAGACAGACAGACAGACACTCAACTCATTGCCCGTGGTCAGCGATGACTTGATTCTACTTTACTTACAGCTGGCAGAGTGGATTAGTACCACAGTGAGAGAGATGGACATTAAACCCTCCTCACACACTGATTTTACATACACTCTGCTCACTCATCTATTATCACATGTGCAGTAATGACAGACTGACAAGACTTGTGCTCTGCCCATTCTGCTCACCGTGCGCTGCTTGTGGTTGGTGATGACCTGGCGGATGCCATTGACGAAGCCGCTCTGGTCGTTGGGGATCAGGCCCATGAAGATCTTCTTCTTGGAAGAGTAGAGCAGCATGAGCACCCGCACCTCGCAGGGGGCGCTGTGGGGGAAGTGCACACAGCCGGCCTGGGAAGGGAGTCAACAAACACTGTCTAACTCGGGAGGGAGTTGATACACTGACTGACTGGACACTAGGGTTGAAATGTTCCATGACAAGTTAAGCCCGGGAATTTTTTTTATTATTTTCCAATTTCATCAGAAAATGTTGGCTTTTAATAGTGAACTTTTTGGGGGGAGGGAATACACATAAGGCAATTCTAGGTCTTGTGGCATGTTTTGGTTAAAATATCCCCCTTAAATGGGAATCCAGTAGAGCTGCATGTTTTGGTCTGCATATGACATGGAAATGTAGGGGTTATTTGCATAGGCTGCATTTACAATTTTATTCCCACTAATTCCCATATATTCCCATGGAAAGTTTCCACCTTTGAATATTCCCAAAATTGTGCAACCCTACTTGACACTACAGTCCATCACCAATGACTGGACACTACAGTATGGTCACACAGACGCAATATTAACTACAGTTCAGTAAATAGAGATAGAGTTAGAAGTACTCAAATCAAATCTGGTGCAGTTACTTCAGTACAGTAGGTTTACAGTGATAATGAAAGACACCAGCTCCATCTGGTGGTGAAATGTGATCACTGCCGCTGCCCTGTAAAACCAATGGGCACGACTTCCCCTGGTGGTGGCATATGGGAAAGGCAGACAGGCAGAGAGAGGACTCACGAAGCCATTGGCCATGATGCGATACAGTCCCTTCAGAGACTCCAGGTCCTTGTTGGTGAACTGGAACTGAACCATCCTGGAGTTCCTGAACAGAGGACCCAGAGTGGTCTTCACACAGACAGGTAGAGAGAAACAGGTGCACAGAGACAGGCAGAGAGAAAAAGGGAGAAATCAATATTAATGTTATGCTGACTGACTGATACTTACACTTCACACTTACTAGGGCGGCTGAGGACCCTCAAATTTTGTCCTGTATTTTTCTGACCCCGTTCACAATTGATGTTGTAAGAGGCCTAAGTGCATTCATAAGTAGCTGAAAAGGAGGCCTAAACCTGTGACAAAATGCATGCTACAATGAAACAAATTTGCAAAAACAAACCAGTTTGGCTTGACATTAAGTATGCTTACAGGTGTATATTATCGCTTCTATATGGTCTATGACAGTATTTTTAACCATTTGCAGTTGATGCTTTCTAGTAGAATTTTTAAATACATGATGAGACATGTGTGTCGGTATAGTCGGTTCAATGGGGAAATCAAATTAATGCATTTCAAATGCCTGTATCTTCAGTTACAAGTCTAAAAGTGCAGTTATACAATTTACCCAAAAGCCAAGAACTTTTAGTAGCTTTCAATATAGAGATTTATAATCTGAAATATGTGTAACATATGTGAGGGGGATCACCAACTTGGCAATAGTTAAAAAATATAAAGACTTTAAGGTCATTTAAGGTAGTTCTCAGTGGCCATGAGTCTTGTCATATGGAATTCAATCTAATTACAATGAAAAGGTTTTTGTTTGTGTGCTAATTGTTGCAGCTCTGCACAGTGGAAGTCTGCCCTACGTGAACACAACCACAGATCTCAAGCATTGTAACAAATTCACTGTGATATCTTTTTGTGTAAGTCTTCAGCAGCAAAACATCAGAAAGAAATGATAAATCATCCAAACAAGTACCAAAATGTTATGTTGGGTGTGCCAGAGAACGAAACACAAACCCAAATATGGCTGCAGCATGTACCTTTTTAAAAATATGACATCCACTCATTCAGACTCTCATGAACACCAACAATGCTTTTCCCTTTTAATTTGGTTGGGCGAGCAATTGATACCCATCGAAAGAAGCCACCCACTTATATCTTTACAGACAGCAGCTTTGGTATACTTCACCCATTTCTACTTCGAAATGAGCGAAGTAGAGACTCACCAGCAGTTGCTGAGGAATGAGCTGCATAATGAGTTTCTGGGGCCACTGATCTGCATTTCTGAAATGAACGAGAAAAAAAAACAAAAAAAAAACATAACTTCAATTCTATCAATACAGTACAGTACAGACGCACAAAGTAAACTACAGACACACCCACATAGTCTAGTACAGATGCAAACAGTCCTGTACAGTACAGACTTACAGATTCTCTCCTTGGTTCACATACACCTGGCAGGGGAGTGAGCGAGTGAGTTTGGTGTTGGAATCGATGGAAGACGACTTTGGCTTCTGAGGAAGAGAGAGAGAGAGGGAGGAGAGGGGAGAGGGAGAGAGATGGAAGAAATGTGGAAAGGAGGGATTGAAGAGAGTTGGAGGGAGGAAGAAAGCTCACGAAAGAGTGAGAAAGAGAAAGTGAAACACACAACCTTATCATTAAAATGACTGAACTGGGTCCAACACCAAAACAGATTAAAAACAAACTACACTTCCAAGCATCCCCCACTGGCTCTGGCATAAGGAAGCTGGGGAGAGCTGAGGAAGCAGAGCATGCTGGGAGCTGTAGCTGACTCACCTCCTGCCACTCCAGTACTCCACTCCATGCCATTACTTTATTGCCTCCAGCCTGCTGGGAGCCAAGTGGATTGGTGGGGGGCGGGGCTGCAGACACCGGCTGGGAGAAAGAGGGGGAGGGAAAGAGGTAGGGAGAGTGAGGAATAGGGAGGGGTAGGGAGGGGTAGAGAGGGAGAAAAGCAGAGAGAATTGTTTGTTAATATAGATAATTATGCAAGTACATTGATGACAATCCAGTACAGTACTGACACAGAGCCCTGCTCTCTGATAGGTTCAATCCCTCACCATTCCAGGCTGACTGGTCGGAGCTTGCTGCTGATTGTTCACAGACTGCTGCTGTGGGGGTGGAGCCTGTGGCTGAATGGGTGGCTGGCCAGGGGGCGGGGCCTGAGGCTGTGGTTGCTGAGGTGGTGGGGGCTGTTGCTGCGTGGTTACAGTTGATAGGCTAGGTTGGGTGGACGGGGGAAGCTTGACTCCACCCACAGGGGGCAGACTAGCTGATTGGCTGAAAGAAGTGCCAGGGTTCACTAAAACTGAGAATAAAACATTATATTACATATTACATTTTTTGAATTTAACTGAATTGAGAGAGAGAATGAGAAAGCACGGTTTCGCACAGCTATATTCAGGGCCATCTGTCCTGAATATAGCTGTGGGAAACCCATCTGGTCAAAAATCAGTGCCACATGGTTAAACAAATGAGTGAATTCTTGTGAATTATCATCCCCCCCCACCCCAGTCGACAATATGCTGGCACCCCCCCCACACCTATTAATCTGAAACCTATGCCTATGCAAATATCTGGGGGAAACCCTGGAGAAAGTCAGAGACACAAAATGCACACAGAGTGGGAGACGGGACAAATATACACACAGACACACACAGTTACAGTGACAAACACACAGGGTATGAGTGCGAGACCCAGAAAGAGAACACAAGCTCAAAAGTGAGAGTTCAGGGACTCACAGCGGCTCTTCTGACTGTTGGCAGCTTCAACCGCCATCTGGGCAGCAGCCTGGGCAGCATTGAGTGAGGAGGACACCTGAAAGAGAGAGGGAGAAGTCGTTATTACAGTACAGACTGACTGGACACTACAGTACAGATACACAGAGTATGGAAGCTCACTTGATACTGATGACTGCTGCTGATTGGAGGAGGGGCCTGGGGGGCAGGTGTCATTACAGGTTGATTGACAGACATGGATGGGGGGGGCAGCACTGGCTTCAGAACTGGAGGAACAATTGAAGAGCCCCCTGAGGAGGACACTGAAAGAGAGGGAGAGAAAGATCAAACTTAATGGTAACATAAAATCAGAAAAATAAATGGTCAGTGTTTAAGTCAGTGTAAGAGTGAGACATTGAGTCCATTTGTCTTCTTATTCATCTTGCTAACTTGCTCTGCTCGCAACTGTTGCTCGCTTATGAAAATTGCATAAACACCAGAACTTTTGAACAACAACATTTGCAGGGTGTCAGGCAGAGAGACGTTCTCATGGAGGCCCTAGCTGCTTTGGAGGTGCTGATGAGCTGGGGCACTGCACCCAGTCCATCGCAGATGGAACTGTGAAGTGGTCAGACAGCAGCCATTAGAGGCTTATTGGAGGACAAAGTGAGTGTGGGTGTGTACCGAATGGCACAGCCTGGTTGCCATATTCTGTGTACCCACAGAACAGGGCACGGGACTAGACAGCGAGCACGTCACCCAGCACGTCACCCAGCAGGGGAGTAGGCAGTGCTGGACAGCAAGCTGGATGAAGAGGATTGAGTTCCCAAGCCTGCCTGTTGGTGGTCATGTGAAAACCTGATGTAAAAATATGTGAATCCCCCTGATAATTAACCACAAACATGCACATGTGGCCATGGAAACCACTAGAATTTCAGAAAAATATATGATTATTAATATTAATATAAAAATGTACTATAGCTAATATCTAAATCAACAATCTCCATGATCCACAAATGTCTTCTCATAAAATCTCTCATCTCATCAGTGTTTAGCTACATCCCATGCACCTGCTCAAACACTGAGCCAAACCTCAAAGGCAGTGAGCAGCAGGCAGTGCCAGGCCAGACAGGGGGCAACATATAGTAACTGTCAGGCCAGACAGGTGCATCAATTGGATCGTCTCTGGAACGCTCCATTTCCCACAATTCTTGGGTTGGCCGGAACTACAGTTGACATGTCCTTCTCACATCGGTTGCGTATCCTACAGCTTGCTGCACCGTCGGTGCTCATGGCTGCGGTCTGTCTGGCGTCACATGCATCTCATCGAAAACCACCTTTCACAAACCCTGCAGTAATCGATGTAATTGATAGACATCTTTTATTATTTATTAATTTGGAATTGCCAATATTTTAGGTCACAGCATCATTATCATTATTATTATGCACCATAGATTTACTTTATGTATGTTAAAATAATTGATGCAATTGAATAAAGCATTGACAATGCTAAAGTGTTGATCTAGAATTCTGTATCTATGATGTCGACAAATCTGTTCACGGCTTCACTGTGATAAGTTGACATTCAACTCCACGAACAAGGTGGCAGCAGTAGTTTTAGTGTCCCTCTTGATCTCTGCATTGTCTTTGTTTCACAGCAAAAGCTAGCATCTCCCACAGCACCTTTTCTACACAGATTTCCAGAGCGGACGGGATTGCCGTACTCCTGAAAAACCCCTTCATAACAGCAAAAACATTTAAGGTTATAGAGGCGGGCAGACTGGCCAGCCTCGATTTTAAATACAAGGGGGCTGTATTGAGGCTGGTCAATGTCTATGCCCCCACCAGCCAGAGAGAGAGAGTCCTCTTTCTCCCTCAGCTACGCCCGCTCCTGATCGGCACCTTGCCAGTTATCATTTCAGGTGATTTCAACTGTGCTCTGAGGGATGTAGACCGGAGTAAGCCCCGCAACGATAGATCCAGCAGGGACCTCGCTGCGTTCGTGGAGGACTTTGAACTCTGCGACGCAGGTCGGGACCTGGTCCCCTTGTTCACCTGGGTGAGTTCTTCTGGCTCCTCCTTCTCCAGGATAGATCTCGTCCTCCTCAGTAAGCCACTGGAGAGGACCGCCATGTCTTCGGAGGCGGTCTTCTTTTCAGACCACAGGCTCCTGACGACAGAGGTGCTCATCCCGAGCACACGGGAGTCGGGGCCTGGGGTCTGGAAGCTCAACACCTCCCTGCTCGATGACCCTCGTGTTATTAAGACCTTTAGCAGACGCCTCGAGGAGTGGAGGACCCTGAAGGACCTTTTTGATTCTCCCATAGAGTGGTGGGAGATGGTGAAGAAAAGAACCAAGGGCTACTTCATTCAGCTGGGGAAACGGAAAGCTCGTGAGAGGCGGGCGAGATATTCCCATCTAAACGCCCGCCTCCAGCGCCTGAGTCTTTTACAGCTCAGAGGCTTCAACCTAGCTGAGGAGGTGGCCCGGGTCAAACTGAGTCTCTCCGCCCTCTATCGGGAGGAGCAAGAGAAGATCAAGGTCCTTTCCAGGGTCCGCATCATGGAGGACGATGAGAAATGCAGCCGCTTCTTCTTCAAGAAAACGAAGGAGAGGCGGCCTGCAATGTCCTCCATGATCGACTCCTCGGGGCAAGAGGTGGAGGGCAGAAAGGCTGTTGAGACAGTGGTGCGGGATTTCTACAGGGAGTTGTACGACCAGAAGGTGGTGGATCAAAATCTGATCCATCACTTTCTGTCCCTGTTGGAGTCCCGCAATGAGGGGGACGAGGAGGAGGAGGAGGATCCAGAGATCACCACCACTGAACTCTCCCAGGTGATAAAGAGTCTTAACTCTGGAAGGACACCGGGTCCCGACGGGATCCCTGCTGAGTTCTATAAGATCTTTTGGGAGGTGCTTAAGGAAGATCTGGGCCAGGTCTTGGGGTCGATGTACAGAGAGGGCAGATTGGCCCCTTCGATGAAGAAGAGTATCCTCTCCCTTCTTCACAAGAAGGGAGACCAAAAAGATCTGAGGAACTGGCGGCCAGTCAGCCTCCTGTGCACCGACTGCAAGATACTGGCCAAAGCACTGACGCTCCGGCTGCAGCGGCCACTCCCTCAAGTCGTGGGTCCCGACCAGGTCTGTGGTGCCCGGGGGAGATCGGCGGCCGACAACGCCATGCTGCTCAGGGATGTCGTGGCCTACTCGAACGAGAGAGGGCTTCCCCTGGTCCTAATCAGCTTGGACCAGGAGAAAGCCTTCGACAGAGTGGGCCACGAATACCTGCAGCTCGTAATGGAGAGGATGGGTCTCGCTCTTGGCCTGAGGAAGTGGGTCAAGATCATCTACAGCGGCCTAAGCAGCAGGGTCCTTGTGAACCGCCACCTGACCGAACCATTTCCGGTCAGGTCGGGGGTCCGGCAGGGTTGTCCCCTGTCGGCCCTGCTGTACGTCCTCTGCTTGGAGCCGTTCATGCAGGCGATCCGCCGGGACGTCCGGGTGACAGGTTTCCATCTCCCGGGTTCCGGCGGAGAGCAACTGAAGGCCCTGGCCTATATGGACGACGTGGCCGTGGTTTGCACGGACGCTCCGTCCGTGGCCAGGGTCGAGGAACTGCTGGACGGCTTCTGCAGGGCGACGGGGGCCGCTGTGAACAAGGCCAAGAGCGAGGTCTACCTCTCCAGGGCATGGCCTGTCGGCCGGGGCCCGCCGACCGTGTTCCCTGTGAAGCCGTCTATCAAGGTTCTGGGGATCACGATCGACGGGACCAACACGGGCACCCGGAGCTGGGAAGAGGCCATAGCGAAGGTCCAAAGGAAGATCCACGGCTGGAGCACAAGGACCTTGACGATGGCTGGTAAGGTGCTGGTCGTAAAGGCCATCCTCTTCCCGATACTCCTCTACGTAGGAATGATCTTCCCCCCAGACAAGGTCATCGCAAAATTAGTGACCCGAATTATATTTCGGTTTGTCTGGGGGAGCAAAATGGAGAGGCTGAAAAGAGTGCAGATGGTGAAGGGTACCCTGGATGGAGGCAGGGGGGTCCCGGACGTTGTGCGGCTGATAAAGGCGCAGGGGCTGGCCTATGTGGTCAAGAACATCCAGGCTGCTGGCAAGAAAGTGAGTTTCATGAACCGCTTTTATTTTGCCAGCAGCCTGAGACCATTCGGCCTCTGCGCCATGGATAACACCAGGCCGCACTCGTGGGATCCCCCGCCGTTCTACAGGGCGCTCCGAGCCTTTGCGCTCGAAGTAGGCCTCCATAAAGTCGTGCTGGCCTCCTGGGATTACAAGACCATCTGTAGTCAGATGAGATCTACCCAGGAGACCAGCCGGATAGAAGATTTCCCTCCCGAAACCTGCCGGTTTATCTGGGCTAACGCTACGCACGTTTGCCTCACGAATACGCAGAAAGATGTCTCCTGGATGGCTGTGAGTCGGTGTCTCCCCACCCGAGTGTTCATGCACAGAAGGGGCATAGCTCCTTATGACACCTGCCCCTATAAGGGTTGCCTGGGGAAGGAGACGGAGGCTCACATCTTTAGTGAGTGCCCCTCCGCCCACAGGGTCTGGCTCCTGTTTTCTCCGTTCCTCCACAGGTTTGCCGTTCCTGCGCGGGCGACCGCCCAGCAGATCCTGTACGGTCCGGCAAGGGGAATTTCATCATCTACCCTGAGGTGCTGGTGGCGTGTCGTCTGCGCAGTGAAGCAGGCACTGTGGGAGGGACGGAACATCTGTCTGTTCAACAAGCAGGAGCTGGACCCGATCGTCATCGCGCGGAGGGGCATGGTGTTCGTAAGAGACTATGTCAATCTGGAGGTCCATCAGAGGGGCAAGGAGGAAGCCTATAAGAACTGGCACATACAAGATCTGGGGGAGCTCAGGATCCCATGATGGGACCCACGTCCCGGGACGGTCAGTTCCCCCTGCTGGAGCCCGAGTCCAAGATCTTTTAAAGATTTTATGGATGATTGTTTTTAAAAAAAAGATTTTAAAAATGAATCTTAATTGTTTTTAAAGATTTAGTTGTTTTTAAATCACATTGTTTAGGGTTTTTGGTATAGTTTTGTTATATTCTTTTGTCAAATACATTGACCGTTTTGGGTTTAATTTAAAATGCATTGGACCTTTTTTGTTTGTTTTTTATTTTTTCCTTTTTAATTGTTTTTTATTTTGTCCTATGCATTTTCAGTTATTTTCAATGTATTTGACCTTTATGTTGGTGAGCAGTTTTTGCTTTTATCACATTTTGTTTTGTTGTTTTGGGCACGTTTATTTTTAAGTTAATTGTTTTGTTCCTTGTTAAAATCACAAAGATTTTAAAATTTTTTAAGTGATTTTAAGGACTGATATTTTAATGATTTTAATCATAAGCATTAAAAAATTGAATTGTTTTTATTTAATGTAAACGTAAAATACTTAACCAAATAAACAGTATTTCTGCAAGGGGTTTAGCAACGTCACGCAGTAGCATTCGAAGTATGTGCATCTCTGCATTTCTGTGCAGAACTGTGGAAATCTGTGCAATGTGAAGGCAACCCATCTCTTTGGTATTTCTCTCTCACCAGGAAGTGCGATGCCTCTGACCAGGATCATGTGTCGGGGGTCCTGGCTGTAGTCCTGGTGGGCAGAGTCAGCCCCACCACCTGGTGATGCCTTGTCGAATAGGGAGTGGAGGGCAGGGAGCTTCCTCGGAGACAGGACTGAGAACAGGATTCCCCTCTGAGAGAGAGAGGGGGTATATAAAACAAACACATACAGGACAGTACAGTCACATGCGTGTAAAGTGTGTAAACCCACTGTGCACACACACTGAACTATCACACCTGGAACTACAGAGGACAGAGGGCTGGGGCTGGTTTATTCTGGTGTATATATTTAATTTATAGATGTTAATATTACTTTAATACATTATTTAAATTACAATATATTCCATCCCCCATTCCCAGGGTGGCATTTATACACTTTGCTTTAAAAGCTTTGGCCACACTGCAGGACTCCTGTCATGCAAATAAAGTGAATTTTGAATTTGAGAGTGTGTACTCACATCCCTGATGATCTGCACCAGGCTGTCAGCTGTGCAGCCGGTATAACTCATGCTCTCCACGGCGGGTAGGAGGTATGGGGGGGAATTACAGATCAGCACGCATACCTTGTGGGTCTGACCTCTGAGAGAGAAAGGAAGGGAGGAAGAGAGGGAGAAAGATCAAACTTAATGGGAATATCACAAAATCAGAAAAATAAACTGTGGGTCTCCAGTCACTTAGTGTCTCTCAGTAACCCTCGGTGTTCTCAGTGTATTATTATTATGTTTCTCAGCAAACGCCTTATTCAGGGTGACTTACAATTGTTACAATATATCACATTAGTTTTACGTACAATTACCCATTTATACAGCTGGGTTTGTACTGCCTAGGATTGAACCCACAACCCGCTCAGAATAGAGCCCTAATTGCCACTCCAAACTGCTGCCCAGAATCTTGGTCTTAGTGTCTCTCAGCATCTCTCAATGTGTCTCTGTGTCGTAGTGTCAGTGTGTATCTCTGGCTCTCTCAGTGTCTCGGTGTGTCTCAGTCTCTCAGTGTCTTCCTGTGATGTAGTCTCAGTGCATCTCTCACATCTGCTCTCTCATTTTCTTAAAGTCATCGAACAGCTGAAGCGCCACAGAGAGGCCTTCTGCGATCAAACTGCAGCTCTCCGCACCCCCGCCCATGAATCTGGGAAAGATAGAGAGAGCATTAAAACAGACACACTGCTGTACATGACCAACCAGCCACATCAGCGCACTGACTGACATAAACAATATTAACACCGACTGATACACTGACTGACTGACAAAAATCACTAATTTCACCCCTACTCCTGGTAGGGACGACGACGACAGCCGAAGTGTCTCCATGGATAATTGCCAGGACTGAAAATACCTGGTCCTTGAGCAAAATAAACCACATTTCCCAGCAGCTCCTGGTTCTTTGCTGGGAGCAAGGATAGCTGGCCATTGATCTTTGATTTATGAAGCTCCTGTGTCAGGGTGCGTTCATCCAATCAGAAACAGTGTGAGGTAACCAAAGAGCAATGATATATTATCTTTGTCTTTCTTTTATATTAATTGTTATTGTCTTTATGTCTACTGTCTAATTCCTTTAATTTAGCTCAAATTTGCTGCTTCCTTTATACGAGTCATTATCACCACTCGGGATGAACTTTTTTTCTATGGATTTCTTAGTCAGCACAAAAGTGAGTTTGTGTGAAAGCAATTCTCTCAAAAACTTCCCGGATTTTAGCTTTCGCCAGTTCAGACTCACTTAAAACCTTAAAAACATGCCATGTATATTTCTATGTAATCGATCACATGAAGAAGTGAACATTTTAATTATATTGGTAAACCCTAATTACAGGTAACTACATACAATACTGTAATGCTTTTGTAAGAATAAGTTCTTCCAAGTTAGTTACAATCAGTTAGCTACATATAGGCTACGACACTGATATGCTAACACACATGGCTATGCAGGAGATTTAAGCAACACAAACGTGTGCTTTTAAATAATGGAACTCACTTTAATTCTCCCACAGAGAAATTATAATGGAAAATATCTGTGATACTTAACTTATTGTCAATGTTAATGGGGATCGTGATAAAGGAAGAAGTAATACACATCTATTATTTTTGTAAACATGACCTGACCTGTTGACCTGAAACATTTGAAATGAGAATTTAAAATTTTGCCCTGGACCTAATCAATCAATCAATCCATTGGGTTCAACCCACCCGCCGGCCACAAAATAAAAACATGGCAGTGATGGAGTCAGGGGTTATTTCGCTTACACTGGGAAACCACCATCTATTGAGTTTGTAATTGGCGGGTGGCTCGAAGTGTTGTCCTGGCCAATACTAGGAAAAAAGCAATGCTCCACATTAGAGACCTGTATTTAACTAAAAACTAACATGTACATGAAATAGCTATGTGGTCTATATTTTAGCTAAAATTTAAACTGATCCTTAATTACAGAGAAAATAATGAGGATGTTGTAGGACATTTTTATGTTAGGAAACTGAAATTAATCTGCACAACACATATGGGGAAACTATTAGACAAATAGCACAGTTTTAAGTGATGTAATTTGTTTTATAAATATTTATTCAATACATCCCAGGTTATACTTTTGAAAATCTGGCAACCCTAGTGTGGGTGCCAGTGTGTGTGGGTGTCTGAGTTTATGAGTCCTCATGTGTGAGTCTGTGCGTGTTTTAAATTCATGTATGTGTGTGTTTGTTTGTTGGGGAGGCTGTTTGTGTGTGCTTGTCTGACTGTGTGTGTGTGAGTGGGTGAGTGTCTGTGTGTGGGTATGTCGGTGTGTGAGTGTCTGAGTTTATGAGTCCTCATGTGTGAGTCTGTGTGTGTTTTAAATGTATGTGTATATATATGTGTGTGTGTGTGTGTGTGTGTGTGTGTGTGTGTATGTGTCACGGGCGTTTGTTTGTTTGTTGGGGTGGGCTGTTTGTGTGTGCTTGTCTGACTGTGTCTGTCTGTCTGTCTGTTTAGAGGCCTACACATTGCTGCAATGGCTCAACCAGCCGATTCCATGACCACTCCCATGATTCTCTAGAACCAACTCTGAGTGTGAAGCATGCTGGGAAATACAGGTTATTTTAAATCTGTACCAATCTATAGGCGTGTGGGGGAGACACAGAAAAACAAACTACCGTGATCATGCAGCACCGAATCCAATAGCATGGCATGCTGGGAAGTTGTGTATTTTCCCGGTCTGATGAGCATGTGAGAGTTTTAACAGGAAGAGCAGTAGCCCCTGTACTTACTGAATGCTGTCGATCCACGTGACCAGCTCATAGGCGGAGCTTGTGGGGGCGTGGCACTGGACATAAGATTCCGGGGCGCAGTCGACAGTGTTGAACACCACTAGACTGTACTGAGTACCTCCATACTGAGGGAGGGAGGGAGAGAGGGTTAATACAGTACAGAGAACATGACTGACTGGACACTGCAATACATAGAGAGAGATAAACAATTAAAAGGAACTCACATCGCCACCAAAGTCTGTTTCTGCTGGGGGACCTCCATTGAAATACCTGAGGGTGGGAGATTGTAAAATTACATAGAGGGAGGCAGGGAGGCAGGGAGGCAGGGAGGCAGGCAGGCAGGCAGGCAGGCAGGCAGGCAGGCAGGCAGGCAGGCAGACATTCACTCACTCAATAGCAGGCAATATATAGTGTTTCCGTAGCGACTCGAAGTATGGCCCCAGATTGGCTGTGCCCTCGATGACAAACACGACATCTGCCACTGGATTGGCTCCCGCCTGTGTGGGTGCATCCATGGAGGGCACAACCATCTCCACTGGGAAAGGGAGGGGCTAAGTCCTTGACTGACAAAACAGAGAGGGAGAGAGTACATTCAAACTGATAGGACACTACAGTACATTAACACTGTCTGTCTGGACACTACAGTACATTAACACTGGCTGGCTGGTTGGATGGCTGACTGAAAACTACAGTACATTATTAACGTTGACTAACTGGACAGTACAGTACATTAACACTGATTGATAGGCTACTACAGCACACACACCCCTATTGAACAAAACTGTTGCACTTACACGGTTACTACAGCACCATTGTACTTCACGTATTACAAGGAAACTCCTGAATTACATTAAAAATAAGAACATTTAACATTTAGTATATATAGACAGATCTACATTTCGATACATACGCAGCCCTTCGCCGGTAGAAACAACGATAATAAGCGAGGCCTCCAAGGCCGTCTCTCGTCGTGTTCGTTTCTCTTCTTGCTAATGTATCCCTCTGTCCGTCTCTCTGCCTCTCCGTTGCCCTCTCTCGGTCCGTGATTCCGCCGTTTACTAGCTCCGTAAGTTGAACACCCCCCGCAAATACCCAGCTTCGCGCTCGGTCATCGACAGATTAGGTCTGATTCCCTTCTCTTTCCGCTTGAACTGTATTGTTTTCCGTTTAAAGGGGAGAGAAGAGCAGACTTGAGCAGTCGAGCGCCGAGAAGCCTATCGTGTTGTATGTTGTCTCGGTCTCTTTGTCTGTGGCTGTGTCCAGACAGTCAGGCTATGAGTCAGTCAATGCGTATTGTGTACACTAGATTTCAGCAAGTATGTTAAGAGATGCGATACTTTATTTTAAATTGATTCTTACTTATTTTCTATACACACCATTAACATGCCGGGGGCGGAGAGGGCACTTAGGGTTCTGTGCACCACACACTAATCCACACATACTTGAACAAACACATAGACCCAGAACTGGACAGTTTCTGTAAGTTGTGCTGTGGAGCCAGGGTGGTGCTGGAGCCGGTAGTGCTGGAGTCTGGAGCGGAGCGGAGGTCATGGAGCTGCTCCACTCTCTCCCCCATCCACTGAACTCATATTAAGTCCAGTTGCCTTGAATTAACGAAATATGTAACTTCATGGGTATTGTGTGTTGGGGGTTATAAAATAAGATAAGTTCTCACTCCAGCTATTAGTACATAATTCTTTATTTTTTATGAGTTGTAATTATATGACACCTTCATTTTCTCACTCAGTTCAAGAACCAATTCTATCATCTCTTCTAAACCACTTGCAAGAGAAGGAAAGTCAATTTTAACTCTACAGTTTTAAGTGTCTCCAAATTCATTAATTTCAACCAAATCTGCTTACATTCTCCATTTTACAGCAATCTGTTATCTGAAATGTCCTGACTGTCCAATGTCCAAAAGATGGTTGCCATGGAGTTGCCAAGGTCACATGCTAGAGTCATGCCCCCTGTACCTTGATTGCCACTAGGGTTGCCACTTTTGAGATATGGAAATACCTGATGCCTGGTGGGGGGACTTTGACGATTTGATGACGACCGGGGGGGAGGTTGAGGGCAAATTGAATAGTGATAACATTTTTTTACGACATATCCAATAGATTACAGTACTTAAAATAACTGGATAGCTTCCAAAAATACTGGACAAGGGGTCAAAGTACATACACTACATGGCCAAAAGAACGTGGACACCAACTCGTCGAACATATCATTCCAAAATCATGGGCATTAATATGTAGTTGGTCCCCCCTTTGCTGCTATAACAGCCTCAACTCTTCTGGGAAGACTTTCCACTAGATGTTGGAACATTGCTGTGGGGATTGGCTTCCATTCAGCCACAAGAACATTAGTGAGGTCGGGCACTGATGTTGGACGATCAGGCCTAGCTCTCAGTTGGCGTTCCAATTCATCCAAAAGGTTTTCAATGGGGTTGAGGTCAGGGCTCTGTGCAGGCCAGTCAAGTTCTTCCACACTGATCTTAACAAACCATTTCTGTATGGACCTTGCCATTTTGTTGTAGCTCTTCAGTATGGCCCATTCTACTGCCAGTGTTGGTCTAAGGAGATTGCATGGCTGTGTGCTTGATTTTATACACCTGTCAGCAATAAGTGTGGCTGAAATAGCCAAATCCACAAATTAGAAGGCGTGTCCACAAACATTTGGCAAAGTAGTGTAAAAATACCGGACAGTCCAGTAAAATACTGGCCGGATGGCAACCCTAACTGCTACAGGCATGTTTGTTGTATGACTATCTACTTTTTCATGTTTGAATAGTTAAACAGATGTTTATGTTATTAATATTTTGGTTTTGTTAAACAGTTATACACTGAAGCTTTAATACCAGATTTCTATATTATTATCTCTTTTATCATCTTAGAAAATGTATAGCAAAGCAGCACAACTAAAAAACACTTTATAAATAATGATCCCATCCTAGTTTGCACTGTTTTTTGTGGCTCCGGAGCTGGAGCTGGTTAAAAGCAGCCGGAGCTGGAGCAGCAGTGTGGAGCTGCACTGGAGCTGGAGCTGAACCTCTAGATCCACTCCGGAGCCGGAGCCAGCAAACCCGGAGCATTGCCAACCCTACTCCAGACACACACACACAGACTCAGAGACAGTGCTGTAGTTAGAATTGTGCTTTATATCACTGCATCACAGAAGGACCCCCTCCCCAACAACATCAAAACTTCACAATAGTACAAAAATTTGCAAACACCAAAACATAAGCAACTCCAAGAACACAGCAGAGACAGAAGTCTACACTGCACATACACACAAAACTAACTATTATTATTAATATTATTATATTGCAGTTAATATTATTGAATCACAGATGAACGACAAAATGAAATGTAACTGTGCATATTTCTGTGTATGATTTTCTCTCCTCTTTTAATTATTTTCCTGCTAACCCCATAGTAGATACTGACACACACCCTTCCCTCCCTCTCTAACCCCCTCTATACCCCTACCTCAATCTTTCTCCTGAATTCTCTGTCTCTGTCTCCCCCTCTGCCCCTCTCATCTCCCCATCCCTCCTCCTTCCCCCATCCTCTACCACCCACCCCCCTCTCCCTCTCTCCCTCCATCTCTTTCTCTGCACCCCCACAACAACCCCCTGTCTCATTCACTTTCTCCCCCTGTTTGTCACTCTCCCCATCTCCCTCTCTCTCACTCGCTCCTCAGCAGCGTGCAGGAGGAGTTACTGCCCACCCAGAAACCAGGCAACAGTGGCTCTGTGAACGAGGCCTTGAACTTGTGCAGAAGCACAGCCTCCCTCTCCACCCCTACCTCTGCCTCCTCCCCTGCCTCCCCCTCCTCCACCCCTCCCTTCAGGCAGTAGAAAGCCAGTAGGCCAGCTGGCTGGTCCAGATATACCCCAAGCTGTGACGCCCGGGGCACCCCAGTGACGTCAGTCAGCTCCCCATTGTGCCAAGCGTGGTAGCTGGAGCCAGCCCAGCCCAAGCCCCAGGACTTTGTGTTCTCCCCCAGGCCACATGTCCCATTCTCCCCCTTGCGACTGAGGGAGAGGAAGGCTACACCCACCACCACCCAGCCAGTCCACTGCACCTCCCAGTAGTAGCGCCCCCCGCTCAGGACCTCTTGGCACAGCACCTGGGGGGGTTATATTATAGCTTAGGTACACAAAATACTACACAATAGACTTACTGAAACACTGATTGACTGACTGATACACTGACAGACTGATTGACACTGGTGCACACACACTCTCTAACTGACCTGCGGACAATGGCTGAAGCGCTCTGGCCGGTCCAGATAGGGGCAGGTGTCCTCTGTCCGGCGGGTCACTTTCTTGCTCTGGTCTGACAGCCACAGGAACTTCTGAGCCGTCTTATCATCTAGAGATAGAGAGCAGGAGTCTGAGAGAGAGAGAGAAAGGAAGGGGGAGAGACACAGATCAACATAGACCCTAATACTGACCTCAGAGACACTCCTGAGAGCAGAAACAGAGAGACTTAATTACATTCATACTTATTATTATTATTATTATTATTATTATTATTATTATTATTATTATTAATAATAATAATAATAATAATAATAATAATAATAATATAAATACATATTATTATTATTCTTACACTGTAGAAGCTCAGCTCTGGTTTTTGGTTCTGGAGCGTTAGGATCATAGGGAGGTGCTGGAAAGAGAGAGAGAGACATAGAGGGAGGAAAGTGGGGAGTTTATCTGACTGGACACTACAGTACATTAACACTGACTGATTAAGATTCACAGTGCCTTGCAAAAGTATTCAGACTCTCTCACAGTTTTCACATTTTGTGCTTTAAAGCTTGCAGTCATGACACTTTTGAAGTAGGAATTAATGTGTCACATACACAGCCTTCTCCAAACATTGAAAGCAAAAACAAAAACAAAAACAAAGTAAAATTTATGCAAATGATTGCTTCAATTAAGGGTTCCATTAAGTACTTGAGAGCTTGGATGGAACAAAAAACCAGCAGGTTAAGGGGTCCTCTAGGACCAGGGTAGGGAACCACTGATCTAAAGAATAAGAAAGTGACTGTCCTTGAGTGGCCCAGTCAAAGGCCTGATGTGAATCCTATTGAGGATCTGTGGAAATACTCAAAAACTGCTGTTCTTAAGGGCAGCACAGTGTTGCAGTGGTTAGTGCTGCTGCCTCACAGCGCCAGCGGTCCTGGGTTTGAGTCTCGGCTTGGGGGACCTGTCTGTGTGCAGTTTGCATGTTCTCCCCGTGTCCGTGTGGGTCTCCTCCGGGTACTCTGCTTTCCTCCCACTGTCCAAAGACGTGCAGGTTAGGTTAATTGGCTATGCTAAATTGCCATGTGTGTGTTGCCCAGCAATGGCCTGGTGTCCCATCCTGGGTGTATTCCTGCCTTGCACCCTATGCCTGCTGGGGTCAGCTCTGGCTTTCCTGCGACCCTCACCAGGATAAGTGGTTTTGAAAATGGATGGATGCTGTTCTTAAGCAATCCATCTTGAGAGAGCTTGAGCAAATCTGCCAAGAATAATGGGCAAAAACTACACCAAGCCAGTAAGCAAAGTTGGTAGAGACTTACCCAAAAAGACCTGCAGCTGCAAAAGGTACTTCCACCAAATATTGAGTTGAGGGATCTGAATACTTATGCAATCAACATTAGTTTTTGTTGACATTTATTGAAACTTATCTTAACCTTAAAAGTCTTTAGTTTGAGCACTCAAGTTATGAATACAAAAGTAAAAAATAGTGTATGCATCATTTTGTCACCAGCAGCAGGGTCCCCAACCAGGGACTGAAAACTAACACATACACAGTAACAACAAATAGATGGACTACACCTCCCATGATCCTTTGCTTGCCCTTGACCATGGCTGTAGGCTGCGTTATTACCCCAGTGCAGTGTGGGAAATGTAACTGTTGATCTACTACAGGTGCAGTTTAATTGTTTACCAGTAGGTGCCGCTGCTGCCTCCTTTTTGCTTCCTGTTAGAAAACAAGTAGAGAAATATTTCAAGGATGAACAGAATCAGTCCACAGATGGAGAGATGAGAGATAGAGGGATGGGCAAAAAGGGAAAGTGAAATTAATGTATAGAAAAAGGGACTGAATAATCCAGTGAATGATTTTACTGAAACTGAAAATCACTCTGACATCACCGCCCACCAGAGTCAGTCTCTCTCTCGGTCTGTCTCTTTGTTTGTCTTTCTCACTTCTTCTATCACTCTCTCTCTCTCTCTCTCTCTCTCTCTCTCTATCCCTCTTCCCCCTCCTCTCCATTACTGAGATGAAAGTGTGTCAGGGTGTGAGTGTAGAATTCACCTAATCCATGGTGCCTATATATTCTTCCAGGCATGTTCTATATATACACACAGGACTATATATAGACACACACACAAACACACGTATATACACACAGTTCTGTCTGGTTCCGGTGCTACAGTCCACACAGTGCTGACTCCAATGTGCTGCACTGTCCAGTCAGTATTTATATGTGTATTAACTGCCGCTCTCCCTCTCTCTCTCTGTCTTTGTGTCTCTCCCATGACCATCTGTCTCGATCTGTCCATCTCCACTCACCACCCTATCTCTCTTGCTCACTCACAGTCCATCTGCCAGCTGGACTTTGAAGTTGCTGACTATCAGATTAACTACTGCTCATTAATCATCCAGGATAGACAGAGAAAGAGAGAGAGAGAATGTGGGAGGGAGATAGAGAGGGAGCAGAAGAGAGAGGGAGATACAGAGAAGGAGAGGGAGGGAGACAGAGAGAAAGGGACAGATGAAATATCTAAAATATGCAAGCAGACAGACAGACAGAGACAGAGCATGAGAGAGAGACAAACAGACATATATATTTAATAATTATTATTATACATTTTACTCATAAGTCTCTTTCTCTTCCTGTGCTATGCCTCCCATGTAATTATCAGTCACTCCATTGTTTGCTGGTTTTCCTGCTCTATATACACAAAATATGTAGCGGCCTGTCTCACCCTAAGGGCCCGCAGCGAGCGCTCAACACAGTGCTGCCTCAGGCACACCCTGCAAGTCCCCTGGACCCTCGAATATTATCACTGCTGCTCTGTTAGTCCTGCTGTTCCAATTATTAGTCTTCACAATGATTGATTATTTATTTATTTTAACTAAATGTATTTTCACTCTATTGATTTTATCACTACTACTGTATATGTTTGTGTGTACATGCATACAGTGAAATGCACAGCCTTGTGGGGGGCAGTGTCTGAAACAAACAAAGGGGCACTTCGGTCTGTAGGGGGGGTGCTGACTAAGTAAGGTCCGGGGGGGTGCTGACGAAATGCACCACCCCTGCCTCCGTCTCCCCCTCTGTACATCCCTGCATGTATACACATGTGTATGTATGTGTGTGTATGAAAAACTGAGATTCTTCTTATTGCAGTTTTATTTTATGGTCAGTGTAAAACTGCTTTGGCAACACTGTTCCTGTTTGTCATGCCAATAAATTAATTTGAATTTGAGACAAAGAGAGAGAGAGAGAGAGAGGCATAGTTATGCAGGAAATAGAAATACACAATACAGCTGTGACCTCTTGGTGCCCTGGGAATGGCCAGAACATTCTGTATGTGTGAGTGACTTTGAGCTGGTCTATACATACATTTTTACATGAACATCAATTTCAAATGACAGACAGGTGAAATGCACATACATATTTATAGGTGCTTTAAGTGAAGATGTCAATCAGTAGAAATATACACTAATATATAAACACAATAATGGATTCTACATATTCTGTCATGTAAACAAATTAGATAGTCAGTCAGTGTGTCAGTCAGTCAGACAATATTCCTTTACATATTTTCACATATAGATTACAGACTAAAATATTTGAAACAGATAGAAAAGTTCTGAGATTCTTACATTTCTACCAAAGATTAAAATGTGTGTTTGTTTAATATCGGTAAGAGTGAGAGAATGGAAGAGAAAGAAGTATGGAACAGGGGGTGAGAGAGAGAGAGAGAAGAAAGGGGATAGGAGAGAGCAGGGAATATGTATCAGACAGTTAAGCTGTACGCACATACATACACATACACATACATTTATATATATATTTTTGAAGTGTTAGTCAGTACTATATATATATATATATTGTACTGACTAACACTTAAAAAAAATGTAGCTATATATTGAAGTGTTACGCAGTACAATGTATTTCATATAGAAAGCACTGATCAGCAGATCAACTCTCTCTCACTCTCTCTCACACACACACACACACACAAATGGACTGACACACAATCACACGTACACACATACACACTCACACACACTTACACAGAAAGTCAGAAATATCTCTCTCCCAGTTATCAGCTAGCATCTCATTACACTGACACAGTAATCCAGGGTAATACCAGCAACCCCAAAGTAACACAACATCGCATTAACACTCTCCCTCTCTCTCTCTCTCTCTCTCTCTGTTTCAATTTATGGTGCTTTATTGGCATGCCTTACAAATTCGCAGTGTTGCCGAAGCTATTAAACATTACATACCTATATGGAAATAAAATATTTCACAATGTTTTAGAAAATAAAATATATTAAAGGACAAAAACAAATAATAATAATAATAATAATAATAATAATAATAATAATAATAATAATAATAATAATAATATAAATTATAAATACAAAAATCACATAAACATTCATTTAGTTTTTTGTTTTTATGATCAAACACAGAAGTAACAAGAGAAGGCAGCTATGTATTGGACAGCCAGTAGGGCTGTGTGTCCCTCCCCTAGGAGGACTGCCAGTTTTTCCTGTGTTTTCCATTTTCACAAAAAATTGAATAGCAATCATTATTTTATGAAATAATATTTCCCTAGTTTTGGAGTATTTATTACAGTGCAAGAGAAAGTGCATCTCTCTCCAGCTCTCCTGTCTGACAGTGACCATAGTGCTGGTCCTCTCTGGGCAGCTGGATCTGCCAGTGTGGCCAGGCTGTGGTCACTGAACCTGGACTTGGTCAGGATCTGTCTGTGCTTTGCATCTCTGACAGTGGAGAGATACTTTGTCAGGGCAGATTCGCTATTTAGGGCAGGATAGCAGCCTACTTGCAGCACTAGGTTGAATAATGTTAGCAATGCTTTCTGCAGCTCAGAGTTGCTATGTTTAAGCATTTCAATTCTGATGCTGTCAGGGCCACAGGCTTTTTTGGGTTAATATTTTTGGAGCTTTTCTGTTAATTCTTCTGTGGTGATTTGGTTGTCAAGTGTGTTGTTATTGTTTTTAATTGTTGATTCGAATGTTTTCAGATTTTCCTGAACTATTTGCTGTTCTGATTTGAGATCTTTTTGCAGGAGTTCAGTATAAATGTATTTTTTCCAAATGTCCCCATTCTGTATGGCTAGTTCCTACTTTACTTCCTGATTGCAAGTTTCTCAGAATTGGTTTTCGTTGATAGATGTTTTAATATCTGTGAGTGCTTTGTGGCGGTGTTTTAGTTTTTTCTGTTTAAGTGTTTGCTTGTATATTTTAAGAGTTTCAGAGTATTTGAGACATACATCAAAGTTTTATGGTTTGATAGTTGATTTAGGATTTTCCATTCACCATCAAACCATTTCACTGCTGCTTTTGGTTGGTTGTTAATTTTCGTACTTTTTGAGGTTAGCTTTAATCCGTGGAAACTGTACTGTTGTGTCCAGTCATTCAGCCTAATACACAGCAAGACTGGGAAAGACTAATACAGAGAGGGAGAGGGAGAGGGAGAGGGAGAGGCAGAAAGGGAGGGGGATTTGTGTGGTTGAACAAACCTACTGACAGATCACCCCATTAATCACCTCCCCACACCCCTCACACACTCCTAAAACAATCCCAAATACGGAGAGAGAGAGACATGGAGTGAGGGAGAGGCAAACAGACAGTTACTGACAGATACTGACTGGACACTGCAGTACACAAACACTGCTTGATTCAATGGACACTACATTGCATTGACATTGACATACAGACTGACTGGACACTAAAGTACTTTAACAATGAATGGCTGACTAAACCCTACAGTACATTAATATTGACTAAATGGACACCAAAGTAAATTAACACTGACTGACTGCACACTACAATGTTTCCAGAGAGAAGGATGCAGAGAGAGAAGAGCCAGAGCAAAGGGAAAGTGCTTCAGTTGATTTAAAGAACAAGGAACCATTCGCAAATGAACCAGAGTCTGTTCTGAAAACATTCTCATTAAGTACAAGTTTCTCTAACTATTAGAGAGACCTGTAAGACACACATGGAAATTCACCTATGTATATAACTATATATAAAATATAAATAAAACAAAATGTCCATTAATAAGGTTTTATCCTAATTTGTTTTTCATGGCAGAAGAACTATGCAGTTTCAATACAGATCTTCTGAGAGAGACTGAGTGACCGAGAGAGAGAGAAGGATTGTGTGCCAGGATAGTTTAATAAGCACTTCACAGTTCATTAACATTTAAGTGGCATAAGGAAGAGAGCGAGAGTGAGTGTGAGAGAGAGAGAGGGAGGGAGTGAAGTGAAGAGGAGAGAGAGAGAGAGGGTGGCAGACTCTGTAATTGGAGTTTTTCTGTTCTCTACTATATCTGTAAATGATTTGGCAACACTTGTGCAAACCTGTCATGCCAATAAAGCTTGATTTGAATTTGAATGTGAATTTGAGAAAGAAAAGTGGCAGGTTGTGTGTGTGTGGGGATGGGGGGGGGGCAATTACAATTCTGTAAGTGCAAAACAAAGTGCAAAAATACAGTTAAGTAAAGGCATCAAACATTACAAATTCAATTAACGTAAAACATAGCAATTCAAAATATAATACATTTTACAACTTCCAATTTACACATGCAAGTACAGTAAGTGAGGTCATACATCCTGGACGGTAAAGCTAAGTACTGTCAAGATGTAGGGTCACAGTCAAGGGCTACGGGAAAGGGACCAAGGAGGAAAACAATCAAAAACACAAAAAGCATAATAAAACTCTGTGAAGTGCTATCTAACGTGGATAAAAGGACTAATAGGACTGTAGTGTCTAATCATACTCTCTGACAGGTTAATTAATAAACAATACATTTTCAGATGTCATTATGAAGAGAGAGAGGGTGTAAGAGGGAGAGAGGGAGAGGGAGAGGGAGATGGAGAGAGTTGTATCAATTGGTCAGTTACTCAGTAAGTCATTCTATCCATCTGAAAATAATATTAGTAATAATAAAAATGTACAGAAGTAAGTAAATAAATAAAATATGTGGATTTTAAAGTAGAACTTCACTTTTCTTGTAAATAAATCATAATACTCATATGTAAACAAAATACCTAAATTATAAATATATAATTATTTATAAAAATCTATTAAACTTGTGGATTTAGTTTTCTTTTTCTTATAAATAATACATAAATAAATACACAATAATAATATTAATAAATAATAATCATTATCATCATCATAATCATAATCATATTTTTTGGATCCAGCTCTGTTTGAACACACCCTAAAACCACACATGTTCTACCTGCTTTCCGTAACTCTGGCATGATGTGTCCGTGTAGTTCGCGTGATTCTCTCTCCTCCCTCGTCTGTCTCCCTGGACTATGCTTCTGACTGACAGTCAATCTGAGAAATCTCTGGGCTTAATAACCCTGGGGAGAGAGGGAGGGAGATAGAGAGACAGAGATAGAGAGACAGTGTGAAGGGGTGGGACATAGAGGGATTTTGTCACTTGAGACCTAATAACGAAATGGTCTTGTCCCGAAATGACTGATTGACACTAATACTGAGAACACAAGAGACAAACAGAGGAAGAGAAGGAGAGGAAGAGGTGGAGAAGGTATAGGAATGGGAGGGAGGAAATTATGAAATTCGAAGCTCTGACAACTGAAATATAATGAGTAGACTGGACTGGACAGTTTTGGATTGGACTGTACTGAACTTGACTCGACTGGACTGGACAGGATTAGACTGGACTGTATTGGACTATACAGGACTGTACTGGGGTGGGCTGTACTTGACTGCACTGTACTGCACTGGGCTACACCAGGCTTCACCGGACTGGACTGGACTAGACTCACTGGAATATAGTGTTGTCATCTGGTGTGCAGCACTGGACTGGACAGATTGTTTACTCAATATTTCTCCCTCATTCTCTCCCTTTTCTCATTCTTTCTCTCCCACCTTCTTTCCTCCTTCCCTCCCTTCTCAATCTCTGCTGCTCCCTATCTGCATATCTCCCCTTTTCTCTACCTCTCTTTCTCCCCTCTCACCCTCTCCCTTTCTCTCAGTAAGTGTTAATGGGCCATAGTGTCCAGTCAGTCAGTGTATTACAACTTACTCACTCTCTCTGTGTCTCTCTTTCCCTCTCTCTCTGCCCCCCTCTCTGTCTCTCTCTCCCCTAGATCATTTTCCTGTCTCTATCATCAGCAGGTAGATAATGACCAGTTACAACAATTACATTAATATACTGTAAATACCGCACAGCCCCGGCTGACTGACTGATGTATCAGTCAGTCGGTCAGTGTATCAGTAAAAAACTTAATCTCTCTTTCTCTCTTTCTCCTCTGATTGGGGATTATTAGTAAAAGATAAATAAACAGTTTAATCCTTCCCTCCTCTCCCCCCCCCATGCGCCTGCTGCATTTTAGACAGCTGCTCACCATATTAATATCAATACGTATCAACAGCAGATACAGATACACAAACCTCACCCCCGTTACCCGGCAACCAACAACACTGCCTCGGGGGTTGCCAGGTGACCGGGAGAGGAGGGCGGGGTCAAGTTTCAAAGTCACACTGTATTCCTTCTTGAGAGCTGAAGCCACATCAACACCTACACCACCTGCACTACTTTCTCCACGACTGAGAGTGGCTCTCGTCACATAAAATGCCATTTTTACAAAACACAAACCCACTGCACTCTAAATTGTTTGATGCCAAATCCTGCGTAGGAAGTCCGGTTCCCATGAAGTCAAAGTCTCTGTTTGTGGCAGAGAATGATCAGTGTACAATCATGCTCTGAAATGTTCTTGAAAACCACAATGCCAGAGTGCTGGGAAATGAGCACCACCCTGCCATAGAAGCTCCTGTTATGAGTAAGTCAAAGAATCTCAAGAATCAGAATCAAGTGCATCATGTTCGCTGATCTCCAAATGACTGACGCCGCAGAAGCGAAATGATGCAAACTTGGCCGACATACAGCGGAGCTACAAGAGGCCAGTGGAGGACACCCAGGCGCTGGTGAAAGATGGGGTATGTCAGACAGGGACCACAACATTTAGCCCATAGAGGTTGGGGACTGCTGCAGGCCACTTGGAGAGCAGGGGGCACAGTCTCACAAGCTGCCACTGACCATGGCCTTGTGCAGGGCCCCCCTTAGCAGGCTGACTCACCCTCGCATTGCCCCATCGCTTGAGTCACCGGGGGTTGGGCCACAGTTTGTTGCCCAAAACTCTTTAGCCCGGCCCCCATTTTTTGGGTGGGGCAAAGAGTGCGTTCAGCTGTGGGCCATCCTGGCAGCACCTGGTGCGAATGCTCTGTGTGTGCAGCACCGGACAGCAGAGCCCTGCGGACAGCCTGCAAAAGAGGCGGCTCTTCACATCCGCTGCTTGGCAAACTCACCAGTATAGATAATGAGTGACCTTTGACCTGGTGGGAGAGTCTTAGCAGGCAGGTCTGAGCTTGGTTGACCAGGTTTACCCCGTCCCCTAGAAATGTCCAAACAAGAAACATGAGGGCTTGGGGGGGCTAAGTTATCACACAGTCTGTGTTAATGGGCTCTCGTCAGCCCAATTTTCGGGACCAAGTGGAACATAACAATTAGCAGCGGAATGATGACGCTTTAAGGGGATGGACTGTCTTCACTATCATGCAGCTGAATAAGAGGCAAAGCTGGCTAACTTTAGGTCGCAGTCTTGTAGTGCAGATTCCCACAGTTCTTTGCAGATCTGCAGAAATCCACCGATCCCATTGGTGAACTATGAAAATCTGCGCTACACGGATGTGACCTTATTCTCTGAAACAGCACATCACTTTTGGAAACAAGGGAAGTGTTACAGGTGAGCAAATAAGGTCTCAAAACAAGTTTATTTAATGTTATATGAATGTGTAAGATTTGCGAGTCTAGAACACAAGAACATAAGAACATAAGAAAGTTTACAAACGAGAGGAGGCCACCGTGCTCATTTGGTGTCCATTAATAACATAAGTGATCCAAGGATCCTATCCAGTCTATTTTTAAATGTTCCCAAATTTTCAGCTTAGGCCACATTGCTGGGGAGTTTGTTCCAGATTGTGACAACTCTCTGTGTGAAGAACTTTCTCCTGTTTTCCATCTTGAATGCCTTGAAGCCCAATTTCCTGCGTGTGTCTCTGTTGATCTGGAAAAGCTCCTCTGGTTTGATGTGGTCGATGCCTTTCATGATTTTGAAGACTTGAATCAAGTCCCCACGTAGTCTTCTCTGTTCCAGGGTGAAAAGGTTCAGTTCCCTCAATCTCTCCGAGGAGGACATTCCCTTCAAACCTGGAATAAGTCTGGTTGCTCTTGTCTGACCTGCCTCTACAGTAGCAATATCTTTCTTGAAGTGGGGAGCCCAGAACACAGTATCCAAGATGTGGTCTAACTAGTGCATTGTCTAGAAGGCAAAGGCCTTGAATGTGAAAGAGTTGTGTACAACTTAAGTTGTGTGTTGGATTTATTTCATTAGTTACAGTATTGTTAGTAATATTTGTATTTAAGGGATGCATTGTGTTATACTATTGTTATACTGTATATTTTTGAATTTTAATGTCCCAAAATACAACATTCAGTTTCGAATGTAAAGTGTACATTTGTCTGTCACTCGCAATAGATCTTTATAAGGGACTACTATGGTTACATTTACAATGTTTAATATACTTAGAGATGTGAGATTTTATGCATGGTACTCATTGTATACATTTTATACTCATTTGAACTGATGAAAGGGTGCTCTACTTAGTATTATCTTTTAATTTGGGATAAGAGGAGGAGGTTATGCTACAACTAAGTGTTAAGTGACCTGTGAGCAGTAGAGGTCATGTTCTCTACTAACCATGCCTCTAGTTCCATCAGCCATTCCATTCCATATTTGATCTTTGCCACCAATTGTTTACCTGTTCTGATTATGAACTGAAGGTTTATGGAATAGTAATTAGGTGTCACATTGATATGTGCATTGTGCAGATTTGATGAGATGTTTAAAATGGAACATTGGAACATTGAGGGAGACTTAAGGGATTTTCATTTTTGTCCACTTTGTCATACAACTCTTTCCCTCTCCCCCTTCCCCCTGTCTCCCCTTGTCTCTCTCTTTCCCTCTCCCCTCCCTCTCCCTCTCCCTCTCTCTTTGCAGGAGGGCAAAAATTTCAGGCCTCCCTAAACCCTATCCATCATTGCACCATTATTGCCCAATCCATCTGTCAGCCTCCTTGTTTATCGCTCTCTCTCTCCCTCTCTCTCTCCCTCTCCTACTCACTTTCTCCCACACCCTCTCCCCTTCTGTCTCTCTTTCCCCTTCACTCCCCTCACACCTCTTCAATCCATCTTCAATCCATCTCTCCCCTTTTTCAATCATCTTTATTCTCCCCCCCCTCTTTCCCCCCCATCAAGTATCCATACACATCCCTCTCCTTCGTCTCTTAATCCCTGTGAATCTGAAAAAGTGCGGGATGACCCCAGGGTGCGAACAGCTGCAGGAAGAGAAGAGAGTGTGAATGAATAGGGGGGATGACAGGAGGGAGGGAGAGGACAGAGAGTGAGAGAGAGAGTAATTTGTGTGTAAAAAGATCTAAAAAGCTCAACTGTCAGAGAGAGAGATATTAATAGAGAGAGAGGGAGGGAGGGAGAGAGAGTAGTCTAATCTCTTTGAACTATATATGCATAAATATACAGACGGGTGACAAATTAAAGGCAAAACCAACATAAAGTGTCTCAGTAAGGTGTTGGGCCACCATGAGCTGCCAGAATAGCTTCAGTGTGCCTGGAACTCTACTGGAGGGATGGAACACCATTCTTAAAAAAGATATTCCCTTATTTGGTTTGTTTTTTATTTTTTTCGTTTTATTTGTTTTTTGATTTGTCCGGTGCATTTTCAGTTATTTTCAATGCATTTGACCTTTTTTTGTTGGTTTGCAGTTTTGCTTTAATCACTAGTTTGTTTTACTGTTATATGCACATGTTAATTGAGTTTACGGATTTTGTTTTTTTAATCACATTAAGATTTTAAGTGATTTTAGGACTTGATTTAATTTTTTTTAATCATAAGTATTAAAATTTGTTTTGAATGTTTTTATTATTGATTGTAAAATACTTAACCCAATAAAACAGTATATTCCCTTATTTGGTGTTTTGATGATGGTGGTGGAGAGCGCTGTCTAACACGTCGGTCCAAAATCTCCCATACGTGTTCAATTGGGTTGAGATCTGGTGACTGTGAAGGCCATAAGCATATAATCTACATCATTTCATCTTGGACTCGGGTTTCCCTCCAATTGTGAGAGAAACCTTTGTCCAGCAGGGGGCTTCGAACTGTATTTGACAGTGTTTTTTCTTCAGTTTGCAGGGAGCTGTTCCACCAGGCCAGACGAGACGAGACGGGGAGATTCTGGTTGACAGAGCTGCAGAGTCCTGGGTCCTTGGAGCGGTCCGGAGGCCGAGGCAAGAGGAGATTGGGACGGACCGGGAGCGACAAGGTACCTAGCCAGAGGAGTTGGTGGACTCCTCACGGAGTGGGTCCCTACCAGAAGCCCGGCCAACCATCTACCCGGAGCCCGGCCTGACCAGGACTGCTCCCCGCTGACGTCACCAACCAGGATCCAGGAGAGGCCTCGGATTCCAGGGACCGACCAGGCTGCACGGCGAACGTCCCTGAGGGAGGCCTCCTGCAGCCAGGGCCCGGACTTCTCCCCGCAAGGCCCGCTCCCTGCAAGAGCCCCGGAGGTGGAAGCTGCTCCCCAGCCAGGTGGACTTGCCCCAACCTCCGGATTGAGAGCCTCTGGACCCTTTCCCAGGTAGGAAAGTGCAGCATGGCCCAGCGAACCACTGGAGTGAAGCGCCACAATGCGGTGCGCTTCAGCCGAGAGGCTGGAGTCGAGACCGCGGCCCTCACCCGGTTGGAGTTTAGCAGGTCCGTGCTGCAGAGGGGCCTGGGCTTCACCTCTTCTGAGTTGAACTGCGTGGTGAAACTGCCTGGACCTAGGGATGTGTTTGAGGTGAGTTTTAAGAACCCTCAAGTGCTGGAGAGTTTCTGGAATATATATAGGGAAAAGAAAGATTGCATGCCCCTGAGTGACTTTGTAGTTGACGCCCTGACTGACAGAGAAATCAAAATCGTTACAATTCAATTCTATAATGAAGCAGTGGCAGAGTATGATGTAGAGGTATGGCTGAGGAGACACTGTGAGATCCTTTCCGAAAGTAAGAGGGTCAATGATGAGGATGGGGTTTGGACCGGTGCTCGACGGTGGCAGGTACGCCTACAGGTGGAAGTGGCCGCCATCGGTGGAGTACGACACCTGCCGAGCACCGTAGTTTTAGGAGCAAACAGGGGGCTAGTCTTCTATCATGGCATGCCTAAATTGTGTAGGAACTGCGGGGCCCTGGGTCATTTAGCCGCAGCCTGCACTGTTGTTAAGTGCAAGGTCTGTGGCGGAGAACATCTGACCAGGGCCTGCAAGCAGGAGAGGGCCTACAACCTGTGCGGTGGGGGAGGGCACATTTTTAGGAATTGTCCCTCCTCCTATGCAAATAGGGCGCGGGCCCTCGGGGGTAGTGGAGAGAGAGAAAATCAAGTGGAGGCTCCTCCAAAGGAGATACCCCAAGATAGGGGTAGAGAGGAAACAGTCCTCAGGAGTCTCATAGGCTCCCTCTCCGACTCTGGGTCGGAAGTGGAGGCAGAGGGGGAGTAGACAGTTGTGGCGGGGAAGAGGCGAAGGACAGAGAAGAGGAGCATGGGTGGGGGGGGTGCGAAGAGCAAGAGGATTAATTCTGCTAGCTCTCCCCCCCCGCCAGCTCCCCCCCCCGCTGCAGAGACCTCTCCCTCTCAGTTTTATACGCCCCACTCCGAGTCCAGAGCGGAGAGTTGTGGGCCTCCCCCCAGTGGGCAGCCTGGTGGAAGACAGGCCCCATAATAGTAACATCCCTCCTGCCCCACGCCCTAGACTCTCTCAGGGGAGGGTACAGGTAGTAGTGGGAGAGCCGCAGGTCCTCAGGAGAGGAGAGTTAGCGCCAGTGTCTTCTGCCAAGAAGACCTCAGGGCTGCAATGGCGGAGTCACTGGCGCTAGGAGAGGAGGCCTGCGGCAGCAGACAGCCGGGAAGGGAGAGACCACCCCCTCCCCCACCATTAGTTAAAAAGACATCTAGCGGGGTCTACCCAGTCCTCTCCTCAGTTACACACAAGGCCTCTGCTCTGCCACTTGCTCGTCGGGCCTTGGCTGCAAGGGAACCAGGGAGAACCTCCAGCACCACGGGCCCTGAGCCCAGCGGAGTTTCGCCAGCCTTACCGGGTGGCGGGAGCCGAGCCCCCCCCATAGTCTTCCTAGAGGATCAAGCGGTGAGGCAAATGTTTGAAATGATGGGTGCGAGCGCTAAGCTAGGTTAGGGAGAAGAGAGAAGTGGGGAAGAGGAGGGTTTTTTACATGATTGTTACGGAGCGGGTAATTGCCCTCACTGCCATTATGGCTCTAGTTATTATATCTATAAATGTGAGGAGCATTGCTGAGGTGAAAAAGAGGTCCGATGTTTTAAACTCTCTGGCTGGTATAAAAGCAGACATTATCTGTTTGCAGGAGTGCGGCATCCCGTTACAAAAAGAATATAAAGATCTCCGGGACACTTGGACCCTAGGCGAATCTTTCTGGTCGGGGTCCAACGTGTCCCGAGCGGACGGGATTGCCGTACTCCTGAAAAACCCATTTATATCTGTTAAAAAATTAGGGTGATAGAGGCGGGCAGGTTGACCAGCCTCGACTTTAAATACAAAGGGGCTGTATTGAGGATGGTCAATGTCTATGCCCACACCAGCCAGAGAGAGAGAGTCCTCTTTCTCCCTCAGCTACGCCCGCTCCTGTTCGGCACCTTACCAGTTATCATTTCAGGTGATTTCAACTGTGCTCTGAGGGATGTAGACCAGAGTAAGCCCCGCAATGATAGATCCAGCAGGGACCTTGCTGCGTTCGTGGAGGACATTGAACTCTGCGACGCAGGTCGGGACCTGGTCCCCTTCTTCACCTGGGTGAGTTCTTCTGGCTCCTCCTTCTCCAGGATAGATCTCGTCCTCCTCAGTAAGCCACTGGAGAGGACCGCCATGTCTTCGGAGGCGGTCTTCTTTTCAGACCACAGGCTCCTGACAACAGAGGTGCTCATTCCGAGCACACGGGAGTCGGGGCCTGGGATCTGGAAGCTCAATACCTCTCTGCTCGAAGACCCTAGTGTTATTAAGACATTTAGCAGACGCCTCGAGGAGTGGAGGACCCTGAGGGACATTTTTGATTCTACCATAGAGTGGTGGGAGATGGTGAAGAAAAGGACCAAGTGCTACTTCATTCAGCTGGGGAAACGGAAAGCTCGAGAGGGGGGGGCGAGATATTCCCATCTAAACGCCCGCCTCCAGCGCCTGAGTCTTTTACAGCTCAGAGGCTTCGACCCAGCTGAGGAGGTGGCCCGGGTCAAACTGAGTCTCGCTGCCCTCTATCGGGAGGAGCAAGAAAAGATCAAGGTCCTTTCCAGGGTCCGCATCATGGAGGACGATGAGAAGTGCAGCCACTTCTTCTTTAAGAAAACGAAGGAGAGGCGGCCTGCAATGTCCTCCATGATCGACTCCTCGGGGCAGGAGGTGGAGGGCAGAGGCTGTTGAGATAGTGGTGCGGGACTTCTACAGGGAGTTGTACGATCAGAAGGTGGTGGATCAAAATCTGATCCATCACTTTCTGTCCCTGTTGGAGTCCCGCAATGAGGGGGACGAGGAGGTGGAGGAGGATCCAGAGATCACCACCACTGAACTCTCCCAGGTGATAAAGAGTCTTAACTCTGGAAGGACACTGGGATGGGCACTGGGGACAATGGGATCCCTGCTGAATTCTATAAGATCTTTTGGGAGGTGCTTAAGGAAGATCTGGCTCAGGTCTGCGGTGCCCAGGGGAGATCGGCGGCCGACAACGCCATGCTGCTCAGGGATGTCGTGGCCTACTCAAAAGAGAGAGGGCTTCCCCTGGTCCTAATCAGTCTGGACCAGGAGAAAGCCTTCGACAGAGTGGGCCACGAATACCTGCAGCTCGTCATGGAGAGGATGGGTCTCGCTCTTGGCCTGAGGAAGTGGGTGAAGATCATTTAAGCAGCAGGGTCCTTGTGAACCGCCACCTGACCGAACCATTTCCGGTCAGGTCGGGGGTACGACAGGGTTGTCCCCTGTCAGCCCTGCTGTACGTCCTCTGTCTGGAGCCGTTCATGCAGGCGATCCGTCGGGACGTCCGGGTGACAGGTTTCCATCTCCCGGGTTCCGGCGGAGAGCAACTGAAAGCCCTGGCCTATATGGACGACGTGGCCATGGTCTGCACGGACGCGCCGTCCGTGGCCAGGGTTGAGGAACTGCTGGACGGCTTCTGCAGGGCGACGGGGGCCACTGTCAATAAGGCCAAGAGCGAGGTCTACCTCTCCAGGGCATGGCCTGTCGGCCAGGGCCCGCCGATCGTGTTCCCTGTGAAGCCGTCCATCAAGGTTCTGGGGATCACGATCGACGGGACCAACACGGGCACCCGGAGCTGGGAGGAGGCCTTATCCAAGGTCCAAAGGAAGATCCACGGCTGGAGCACAAGGACTTTGACGATGGCTGGTAAGGTGCTGGTCGTAAAGGCCATCCTCTTCCCAATACTCATCGCAAATCATCTAGTAATCATCTAGTAATCATCGCAAAACTAGTGACCAGAATGATATTTCGGTTTGTCTGGGGGAGCAAAATGGAGAGGCTGAAAAGAGTGCAGATGGTGAAGGGTACCCTGGATGGAGGCAGGGGGGTCCCGGACGTTGTGCGGCTTATAAAGGCGCAGGGGCTGGCATATGTGTTCAAGAATATCCAGGCTGCTGAGACCATTCAGCCTCTGCACCATGGATAACACCAGGCCGCACTCGTGGGATCCCCCGCTGTTCTACAGGGCGCTCCGAGCCTTTGCACTCAAAGTAGGCCTCCATAAAGTCGTGATGGCCTCCTGGGATTATAAGACCATCTGTAGCCAGATGAGATCTACCCAGGAGGTCCAGCCGGATAGAAGATTTCCCTCCCGAAACCTGCCGGTTTATCTGGGCTAACGCTACGCACGTTTGCCTCACAAACACGCAGAAAGATGTCTCCTGGATGGCTGTGAGTCGGTGTCTCCCCACCCGAGTGTTCATGCACGGAAGGGGCCTAGCCCCTTATGACATCTGCCCCTACAAGGGTTGCCTAGGGAAAGAGATGGAGGCTCATATCTTTAGGGATTGCCCCTCCGCCTGCAGGGTCTGGCTCCTGTTTTCTCCGTTCCTCCACAGGTTTGCCGTTCCTGTGCGGGCGACCGCCCAGCAGATCCTTTATGGTCCAGCCAGGGGACTTACATCCACAACCCTGAGGTGCTGGTGGCGTGTCGTCTGCGCAGTGAAACAGGCCCTGTGGGAGGGACGGAACATCTGTTTATTCAACAAGCAGGAGCTGGACCCAATCGTCATCGCGCGGAGGGGCATGGTACTAGTCAGGGACTACGTCAATCTGGAGGTCTATCAGAGGGGCAAGGAGGAAGCCTTCAAGAAGTGGCAAATACAATATCTGGGGGAGCTCAGGATCCCATGATGGGACCCACCTCTGGGGACGGCCATCTCCCCCTGCTGGAGCCAGAGTCCAAGATCTTTTAACTACTTTTAACGAATGATTGTTTTTAAAATATGATAAAAAAAAAAAAAAATTAATTGTTTTGAAAGAATTAGTTTATTTTAAATGCACTTATTTTGTTTTGGTATTTGGTTGGTTTTGTTCTGTTTTTTTCTTTTGTCAAATACATTGGCCATTTGGTTATAATTTTAAATGCATCAGATTGTTTTGTTTTTGTTTTTTATTTTATGGTTTTATTTGTTTTATGATTTATCTGATGCATTTTCAGTTAATTTAAATGTATTTGACCATATTGTTTATTTGTTTAATGGATTTATTTGGCAGTATTGTCCTATTCACAAGTTTATTTGATTTATTGCACGTTTATTTGAGTTCATGTATTTTGTTTAAGTTAATCACTGTAAGATTTTAATTTTTTTAAGTGATTTTAAGAATTGATTTTAAATTGTTTTAATCATAAGTATTAAAATTTTGAATGTTTTTATTTATTGAAATGAAAAATACTTTACCTAATAAAACAGTATTATTTGGTGTTTTGATGATGGTGGAGATGGTGGAGATGGTGGAGAGCGCTGTCTAAAATGTCGGTCCAAAATACGTGTTCAATTGGGTTGAGATCTGGTGACTGTGAAGACCATAAGCATATAATCTACATCATTTCATACTCATCAAACCATTCATAGCGCTTTTCAACCGACAAAGAGCCGGTGCTGGAGCCGGAGCCGGTGCTCGGCCTGGGAACCAGCTGATCTTTTTGGGAACCGGCCCGCTTTTCCACCGGTTTTGGAACCGAACGCTGACGTCACTGGATGTGGGTGTTCCCAAGCACGGAGTAGAAGAGAAACACAGCAATAATAATCAGCACCAAGGCGACTGCGTCTTTAAACCCTATTTAACATCACAATCAAACTCATTAAAGTGTCTACACACAGCACAGATACAATGTCAAAACAAAAAAACGCGAGATCACACGTAGCAGAAACAAAAATACAACTATACGAATATGCAAAGATAACTCAGCCTTTTATTTGTATTTATTTTTATTGATGAATTAAAGGATTTACACCGATTCGCTATTTCAGACACTTTTACTGTATTGAAAAAATACAAGTTAGAGTCGTCACCGCGCACACAGTTCACATTTTGTGGCGTATTTTTACTTTTATTCTTGTTTAAAAAACAATGACTATAGGCTAGCCTATTGATTATGGATGCGGCTGTTTTGTGGGTATTTGCGGTGCAGTAGTGGGCAGATCAATAAACTGTCGGACGATCTCAGGTGATGTTAATGGTTTGATGGGAAATTGTGCTTATTGATGAAGTCTGGGATGATGGTCCCAAATCACTGTTGCATTCTCCCTGTTGCCAGACACACAGCAATGCTCTTATGTTTTGAAAGTCACCCTGGATAAGAGCGTCTGCTAACAAATACACAATAATAATAATAATAATAATAATAATAATAATAATAATAATAATAATAATAATCCATTGTCAGCACTGCTGGTGTGTGATCGCTCGCAAAGCGCATCACTGTAACAGCGCTTATTGTGTATTTGATCTTCTCTTACTGTACAATATGTATGGTTTGTGTAATTCGCCCTGTGCTAAGAAAATGAATTTATTCATAAATTATTAATTATGCGCAAACCAACCCAGGACACATGACTCGTAGGGGCACTGGATTCAGCGTAACACCGGACCAGATAATGATCATTTCATAAACAAACAACATTAATGTTCAATCTATATAGTCACATTATTATTATTTTTGTCATTTAGCTGACGCTCTTATCCAGGGCGACTTACATTTGTACCCATTTATACAGCTGGGCATTTTACTGGAGCAATCTAAGTGAAGTACCTTGCTCAAGGGTACAACAGCACTGCCCACGCCTATTTGATCCCACAACCTTCCAGTCATGAGTCCAGAGCCCTAACCACTTCTCCACAGTGCTGCCTATGCTGCATTAACTCTCCATCATCATAATATCGCTGTAACACGTCTTTCCTTTCACGGAAGGTGCACTCCTGGTGACCTGGTGAGCCCATATTGTTACTGTAGTGTCTCTCTCTGAGAGACCGCTGTTTGCTGCTGATTTCGCTCATTTTTAATCAAAACTCTCCTCACTGCTCGCATCTCTGCTGGCATTTTAAACATGGCGGCTGCACTCCAGCAAATAACTTTTTGTGGAGATGACTTTACCCCGCCCCCCGGCTCCTGACGTCACTGGTTCTTAGGTTCCAGACCAGCAAGTTTTTGGTGCCAGAAAAAGTGGCTCCGTTCCAAATTAGGCACCGGCTCCTTGTCGGTGGAAAAGCGCTATCAGTGACCCATCGTACCCTGTGGATGGGGACATTGTCATCCTGGAAGAGACCACTCCCATCAGGATAGAAATGTTTCACCATAAGATAAAGGTGATCACTCAGAATAACTTTGTAATGATTTGCAGTGACCCTTCCCTCTAAGGGGACAAGTGGACCCAAACCATGCCAGGAAAATGCCCCCGACAGCATAACAGAGCCTCCAGACCCCCTCACTGTAGGGGTCAAGCAGTGTCAGGCCTGTACCGCTCTCTTGGTGTCACCACACATGCACTTGTCAAGAATATGGTGAAGGATGACTCAACTGACCATATCACTTTTTTCCACATCTCTGTAGACCAGTACCTATGGTTTTTGCACCATTGAACTCCCAAATGTGCATTTGTCTTTGTAATGAGGGGTTTATGCACTGCAACCCTAATATACTATAATTCTCTGTGTAGTTCTCAATGAACTGTTCTTGCTGACACAGTCTGATCACATACTGCATTGACATTCTCAGTCACTTGGGAAAGAGTTGCTCTTCTGTTTTTCCTTACATATCGCAGTAATGCACGAGCATCATGGTCATCAAATGTGGACAATAATGTCCCCTCTTTCAAAGTCACTTAGATTCTTTCCTCTTGTCATCTTGATCCTAAATCAAGGTCAACTGGGCCTACTCAGCATTTTTATACATGCCACAGAGCATGATAGGATGTTAATTGCTTAATTGTATCATGCAGTACACCTCTGAGCTGCTTGTTACAGGGAGAGCCAGTCAGTTTCTACTTGTGTGTTTCAGCTTTCCTCAGGTGGTGAGAGGTGATATGACAGGTAGCCCCAAACACTATGGTCTGTCTCCTACTAATGACAGCAAAGACTATTACAGCCACATTTGCATCCTCACCATTCCAGTATCTAGCATCGTTCTTCACTGCTGCCCAAACCCAATCCTTGAGGGCCCCTATCCAACAGGTTTTATAGGTAACCTTTAAGTCTCGATTTATTAACACCTGGAACCATTTCATTGTGAGAAATTAAGCAGGTGATTTGTGAAATGTGTTATGTAGAGATTTGGTATAAAGCAAGGGTGGCCAACCCTGTTTCTGGAGAGCCACAATCCTGTAGGGTTTCCAGGTCTCTATAAATTACCAATCATTGGATACCTTGAACACAGGGACATTTTGCCTAACTAAGACCTACAATTGGTTCAATTAAGCAGATAATGATCGGGATAGAACAAAAGCCTGTAGACCCTGTGGCTCTCAATGACCAGGGTTACCCACCCCTGGGATGAAGGACATTACATACCCTTTTCAGCCCTCAATGACCAGAATTCCCTTAATTGAACAAGTTAATTGCTTAATTGATCAATAACTTCCATGTGGTCCCAGTCTCTGTCTGCAGTGTCTATAGTTTTGACAATAGGGGGTCAAAAAATATGAAAATAGAGATAAAGAGATGATGTAGATCAGGGCTTACTAACCTCCTTCTGATGAGGAACTACTTCAAGTATTCCTCCATAACAGAACAGGAAGTGGACTGAGGAATGGAGGTGGAGAGAAGAGCAGGTGAGAGAGGGATGTTGGAATTGAATGGGTCACTGGGTTTTGCTTCATGGACTGCCACTCGACTCTCGGGTTATGGATTTGGCCTGGAGGCTGCGTGTGTTTTTCTGTGTGCAGAGACTAGTTACAATTGTGTACTGAGGGATGTGTTGTCAGGACTAAAAGAGGAGTCAGGCTTGTGTTTATGTTTAATGTCTGTTTGTTGTGATGCCCCTGAGCACTATTATAATAATACACCCCTGCCCCGTCACTGTATCCCTGCACCCGGTGACGGACTGTCTCCTAGATCTCGTCCATTGAGCAGCCCTGGCGCCGTGTTCCTAACCCCCCACTGTGCCATGGGGTACATATATAAACTGAGCCTCCCCAGCAGTGCAGGGTGTGGCCCTGCCTGTCATCAGCCAGCCTGCTGAAGTCTGCTATGTGCTGGGTGGGAGCCAAGCTCATGTAGTGTAGCAGGCAGCCAACATTAGTTCCATCGTGTGTTTGAAATGGTCAAACGGTCAAACAGGTCAAACATCTGTTGCTTCAAGAGGAGCTGCTTTATAAAGCTCGGCCTCCTTGAGTGGCTTCGTTCCTCCAGCTCAGATTACTGGCACCCCATCAAGACACTGTTGCTGCCCTGGATTTAGTGGTCTACTGGAGAAGTGACGGCCGAGCCCCAGACTGTGACATGTAGTGGTTTACAGGTGAAGTTTGCTTGCCTCCTTTTCTGTAATTCGGTTGTAATTGGAAAGTCTGAATCATAGTTTTAATGAACCTTTCTAGAATCTCTTTCCACATTTCCCTCGTCTGCCTGAGCCAAGTGTGCAGATTACACCAAGGCATCTGTCACTGTGAGTTAAATCCTCCTCCTCTCGATATGAATGATGTGTTTGGAGGTGTCCCTGCCAATCTGGAAAAGCTCCTCTGGTTTGATGTGGTCAATGCCTTTCATGATTTAGAAGACTTGATTAAAATCCCCCCCATAGTCTTCTCTGCTCCAGAGTGAAAAGATTCAGTTCCCTCAGTCTCTCTGAGTAGGACATTCCCTTAAAACCCGGAATAAGTCTGGTTGCCCGCCTCTGAACAGCCTCTACAGCAGCGATATCTTTCTTGAAGTGTGGTGCCCAGAACTGTACACAGTTTTCCAGATGAGGTCTAATGCATTGTACAGTCTTAACATTGATTCCCTTGTTTTAAATTGTACACTTTTGACAATATACCCTAGCATTTTGTTTGCCTTCTTATTGCTTCCCCACATTGTTTGGATGGGGAAAGTGAGTCCATATAAACTCCTAGGTCTTTCACATGCGTTACTTCTTCCAGTTCTATTCCTCCCATAGTGTAATTATAGTGAACATTTTTATTACCTGCATGTACCTTCAATTTTAGGATCAGTCTTTGGTACGGAACCTTATCAAAAGCTTTCTGAAAATCTAAGTATACTATATCATATACTTTCACGTGATCTACATCTGCAGTTGCATGTTAAAAAAAACTCTAATAAATTAGTAAGACATGATCTGCCTTGTCTAAACCCATGTTGACTACAGTGAGGGAAAAAAGTATTTGATCCCCTGCTGATTTTGTACGTTTGCCCACTGACAAAGAAATGATCAGTCTATAATTTTAATGGCAGGTGTATTTTAACAGTGAGAGACAGAATAACAACAACAAAATCCAGAAAAACGCATTTCAAAAAAATTATAAATTGATTTGCATGTTAATGAGGGAAATAAGTATTTGATCCCCTATCAATTAGCAAGATTTCTGGCTCCCAGGTGTCTTTTATACAGGAACGAGCTGAGATTAGGAGCACTCTCTTAAAGGGAGTGCTCCTAATCTCAGCTCGTTACCTGTATAAAAGACACCTGTCCACAGAAGAAATCAATCAATCAGATTCCAAACTCTCCACCATGGCCAAGACCAAAGAGCTGTCCAAGGATGTCAGAGACAAGATTGTAGACCTACACAATGCTGGAATGGGCTACACGACCATCACCAAGCAGCTTGGTGAGAAGGTGACAACAGTTGGTGCGATAATTCGCAAATGGAAGAAACACAAAATAACTGTCAGTCTCCCTCGGTCTGGGGCTCCATGCAAAATCTCACCTCGTGGAGTTTCAATGATCATGAGAGCGGTGAGGAATCAGCCCAGAACTACACGGGAGGATCTTGTTAATGATCTCAAGGCAGCTGGGACCATAGTCACCAAGAAAACAATTGGTAACACACTATGCCGTGAAGGACTGAAATCCTGCAGCGCCCGCAAGGTCCCCCTGCTCAAGAAAGCACATGTACAGGCCCGTCTGAAGTTTGCCAACATCTGAATGATTCAGAGGAGACCTGGGTGAAAGTGTTGTGGTCAGATGACCAAAATCAAGCTCTTTGGCATCAACTCAACTCGCCGTGTTTGGAGGAGGAGGAATGACCCCAAGAACACCATCCCCACCATCAAACATGGAGGTGGAAACATTATGCTTTGGGGGTGTTTTTCTGCTAAGGGGACAGGACAACTGCACCGCCTCAAAGGGACGATGGACAGGGCCATGTACTGTCAAATCTTGGGTGAGAACCTCCTTCCCTCAGCCAGGGCATTGAAAATGAGTCGTGGATGGGTAATCCAGCATGACAATGACCCAAAACACACAGCCAAGGCAACAAAGGAGTGGCTCAAGAAGAAGCACATTAAGGTCCTGGAGTGGCCTAGCCAGTCTCCAGACCTTAATCCCATAGAAAATCTGTGGAGGGAGCTGAAGGTTCGAGTTGCCAAACGTCAGCCTCGAAACCTTAATGACTTGGAGAGGATCTGCAAAGAGGAGTGGGACAAAATCCCTCCTGAGATGTGTGCAAACCTGGTGGCCAACTACAAGAAACGTCTGACCTCTGTGATTGCCAACAAGGGTTTTGCCACCAAGTACTAAGTCGAAGGGGTCAAATACTTATTTCCCTCATTAACATGCAAATCAATGTATAACTTTTTTGAAATGCGTTTGTCTGGATTTTTTTGTTGTTATTCTGTCTCTCAGTGTTAAAATACACCTACCATTAAAATTATAGACTGATCATTTCTTTGTCAGTGGGCAAACGTACAAAATCAGCAGGGGATCAAATACTTTTTTCCCTCACTGTATCTCCGGGAATATGGTTTTCATTAAGATGCTCCTCTATTTTCTGTCTAATCATTTTTTCCAAAATTGTACAGGTAATCTATGTGAGACTGATTGATCTGTACTGTTGGAAATATACCATCTGGCCCAGGTGATTTGTTTGTTTTTAATTCTGCTAGTCCCTTTAGTACCTCCTCCTCATTTATCCTGATATCTCTTAGAGCAGTGGTTCACGAACTGTGGTACTCGTACCACTGGTAGTATGTGGAGTGCCCCCAGGTTGTACGCCAGACTACCCTGTAATTTATTGTGTGCACAGAAAAATTAGTAATTAAAAAAAAAAAAAAAATAATAATAATAATAATAATAATAATAATAATAATAAAATCTATGTCAATTCTTAATTTGTAATGTATTTAATTTGTTTAACAAAGCTTGAGATGGGTTTTCATATTTTCTATTTTAGTAAAAAATGTGTATTATATCTGTTAAGTTCCTGTTAGCTACGTTGGTACTGCATGTGCTAATACTTGAGTGTTTATACCACTATCGAGCTTTCAGAGAGACAGTTTAGCACCACATACGCCAATAGAACAATAAAAAATGAATACCTCGCAAAAATCAACTATTATATCATGGCTGAAAGGACAAGACTCCAAGAGGACTGATGCCAGCTCCGATAGATCAGACAGACGTTGAAAATGAGGACAATAATAAATCGGTCAACGACACTAGCTCTAATGCAGAACCCAATACAGACAGCACTGCTGGTGTTAGCAAGTGTCGGAAAATGGCAACAAGGCAGTACGATCCACATTATCTAAGTCTGGAATTTACTTACACTGGGAAGGAGGAAGAGCCATAGTGTGTCGTGTGCTGTGAGATTCTCAGCAATGAGCGCATGAAGCCAGAGCATCTGAAGCTGTACATGGGATCTTGAAGGATAAGCCTGTTGATTTTTTTCAAAGGAAACTTAAAGATCTGAAGCAGCACAAGTCCACCATAAGGAACAATACTACTCCAGTTTCCAAAGCCCAAGAAGCATCATGCTAGTCTGCGGATTGCTAAAGCAGGTAAGCCCAACACTATTGGTGAAGAACTTTGTTTACCATTGGCAAAAGAGCTGATGCATATTTTGTGTGGAGAAAAAGCTGCTAAACAACTTGACCTTGTGCCCCTTTCGAATGACACAGTTACTCGCAGAATTATTTATATGGCAGATTATGTCAGACGTACGCTGATAGAGTGCATTAAGATGAGCAGATGCTTTCACTACAATTCGATGAGTCTACTGATGTCGCCAATTTGGCCAATTTGCACGTTTATATTAGATATGAGTTTGAGGGAATGTCCCATGAGGACTTTCTGTTCTGTAAGCCACTACCAACAAGAACTACAGGGGAGCATATTTTATTTCTGAATTAATTAATTTATTGAAGAGAATTGATACGAAGTGGTCGCACTGCAGCATCCACCACAAGGCACTGAGAGTCAAGAAAATGCCTGAGGATTTAAAATCTGCGCTAGACTCAAAGTAGTGAATTTTATCAAAGCCTGACCAATTAATTCACGTCTGTTCAGTGTGCTTTGTAATGAAATGGGCAGTGAACATGTACAGCTTTTGACACATACTGAAGTGAGATGGTTATCAAGGGGCAGAGGCTCAGGAGGCTCTTTGAACTGCACTCCATGGTACAGATGTTTCTGCATGACCAGAAATCTCCTTTGGCAAGTCTCTTTGATGATCCAGTATGGCTGGTACAATTAGCCTACCTGGCTGATATATTCTCACATTTGAATGAGCTGAATATGGGACTGCACAAAGCTGCAGCTTTTTCTTCATAGCAGTGATCTTGTCAGACACATAAAAAATTGTCAAAGAGGGCAAGATCTCTGCTATGAAGAAAAAGCTGCAGCTTTATGTTAATAAAATCAAAGCAGGCTCTGCTTTCCCAACTCTGAAGAACCATCTGCACACACATGGTGTTGTACTTGATGCTGCAGTTTGTGATGTGATTGCTGTGCAACTTTTGTCATTGGAAGAACAGTTCTCAGAGTATTTTCCAGTAGAGGCCACAAGAAAGTGGATCAGGAACCCCTTTACTGTTGATGGCATGGGAATACCCGAGGATCTGTCCTGTGCAACAGAAGTTGCTCAAGTTAACATCTGATGATACTTTGATGTCATAATATAAACAACTGTCACTGTTGCACTTCTGGATCCAAAGGCAGAGTGACTACCCAGCCCTCTCATTACAGGGTGTGTGGTTATTGATGCCTTTTGCTACTACCTATTTTTGTAAGAAAGGTTTCTTACTCTCTGCTCTCCCTGCAATCAAGACAAAGTATCGCAACAAAACGAATGCTGAGCCAGATCTGCATTTGAAGCTCACTGTCCTCATCCCTAACATTTCAAGGCTTTCCTCTGCTAAACAGGCTCACCCCTTACTAAAAGTGCTCAGTGCTATTTTTATTATTTGTGCATGTGCGTGTGTGCGCTCATGTTGGTCATTGAGATTTTCTGTGGTTTCTATGAGAAGGTGACTTGTAGGTGGTACTTGGATGCTTTGGTTTGATATGGGGTGGTACTTGGTTAAAAAAGTTTGAGAACCACTCTCTAGAGTGTGACTGGACTGATTGTTAACCTGTGGCATGTTATCTGTTTTTTCTTCTATAAAAACCTCTGTAAAATACTCATTTAGAACATTTGCCACATCTTGTTCGTTTTCTAAGATAGTTCCATTTCTAGCCTTTTCACTTCCTCCTTTATTTCCCTATTTACTTTCCTGATCCCTCTCTTAACATCTCTTTGCAGTTCAATATATTCTTTGTATTTTGTTTCGTCCCTATGCCTTTTGTATGTGCTATACATTTTCTCTCTCTATCTTTTTGCATGGTACAAATTTCAAAGTAGTATATTCTTAAAATATAACCATCAATTTTCAACAGAATCTGTATCCAGTGTGCCCCAGTCTAACTCTTCTAAGTGCTGCTTCATACCTTCAAGGTTTGACTTGTTTTAGACTTGGTGCTTGTTTTTTGAAAGCTAACCATATTGTGATCACAGTTTGCCATTGGTTCTCTAACTAGTGTCCCTCTGAGTCGATCTTGGTCATTTGAAAAAATCAATGCATGCACACTCTCTGGTTGGTTCCCTGACAAATTGAGTTAGAAAGTAGTCATTTACCATCTCAACCATTTCTATTTCTGCTTCTGTAGTCCCAACTGGGCTTTTCCAGTCTATGTTTGGGAAATTGAAATCCCCCATTATAACAGCCACACCCTTGCTACAATGCAGTCCTGATTACAGGGCCAGCCCTGACCAATTTGGTGCCCTAGGCAAGATTGTAGCTGGTGCCCCTTGCATAACAGCCAATTCCACCACTGATCATTGTGTTCATACACTCACACAGAAAGTGCATAGCTTAATGTCTTTGAGATTTTCTTTATTTTAGAAACAAAAACCCCACACAAACAGTATTAAACAAACAAGTGACATAAAACAAATTATAAATACAATATAAATAAGAGCATTGCATGAAAAAACGATATTACAGAAACCTAAGTGCAATATGCAAAATGTAGCATTGCTCTACACCAGGGGTAGTCAATTATTTTGTGTCAGGGTCCAAATTTCTTGGTCAAGGTATAGTCAAGGTCCAGACATTGGAGGGGTAAGGGGGGGTTGGTCACACCTTCAAATGACCCTTTCCAACACACACACACCATTCTGTGAATTAGTAATATACCCTGTTGATTATATTTAGTACATTCATTTGACAAAGTACAAAAATAAAATGTTTACATTTATATATTAGTATTAAAACGGTTTCAGACCACTTCAATTTTAATTTGTTAAAGATTATTGTAGTCATATAGATAAACATAATAGAAACTTTCAAGCATTTTGTGTCTTATTAGATTCAAGTATTCACAATTTCTCTTTGTCCCACTGTGCACTGCACAAAATTAGTGTTGAAAAATGAGGGCACAATTCTCGATTTGTGCGCTGCTAGAAATATGCAGCCTGCATTGGAAATAATTTGTTTCCACCGCTGACGTAGGAGTTTCTAGGTGAACACAAGCTATGGCATCGTGCACCCCCCCGGTCATGTGTATGCACTTTTATATTTTAGAGGCGAGGTTGACATATGTCCACACGACAAACGATGCACATTTTAGCTGCTTATTTATAGAAATCAGGAAAACCGAATACCAGTTTTTGTTTTTTTGACGATTACAAAGTGCCGCTCTTGCCCCAGTCCAGAATGTGTACAGAGTCACTGAACTGGGAATCTGTGATCAATCAACTCACTGACTAACTAAAGGGAACACAAGCTCTATATAGGACATCCCATATTAATACGTGACATCCTATTGGATAATAACCAGGAATTGCTGCAACTAGGTTCCACGCTATAACAAGCACTGAGTGCAACAAACCTCCGTAACATTACATTTAAAAAAAAATAAAATATATATATATATATGATGAAAAGATAATTAAAATTATTCTTGCGGTCCAGTCAAAAGCATCTGGCCATCCGGATTTGGCCTGCAGGCTGCCTACCCCTGCTATACAGCCTTACTCGCCTTGCCTTTCTTGCAGCAAACAAGTGACATAAAACGAATTATAAATAAGTGGATGGTTCGTGCAGCACACTTAAAAGAAAAAGTGTATTTCAAAATTATGTTATAGGTTAGGTTATTCCCCAAACACCTGAATAGTCTCTCCAACATTCCCTAATGAATGTAAGGTAAAAGTAACTGACATTGACTCTAGCTAGCTCTTTAAATGAGCGAATGTTACTAGTATCGTCCAAAGAAAGCTGGCTTGTAGTAAAGGTGTGTTCACACTGCCCGCTCGCTAGCGCGACAGAGCGACACGCTGCCATTCATTTCCAATGAGAGCTGGCGACTCCAAGCGACAGGGGGCGGGGCTCCGCTCAGAGACAAAATCTCCCGGCGACAGCGACAGTGGAGAGTTGAGCAAAGTTAAACTTTATGCAAATTAGCAGCGAGCGCGCAGTGACGGAGTTTGGCGACAACCAATGGGAGGCAGATGTGCTCTGCATATTGAAGTGCCTTCTCTTTTCTACTGGCTAGTTTAAAAATAAGACCTGTCCCCTGCGAGTGGGAAGTCTGCGCACAGTGCAGGGCTCAGCGACAGTGCGCCAGTGACTGAGCGATTTGTGAGTTGAGCGAGCGGGCAGTGTGAATGTAGGGTAACACTGCTCCAATGGTAACTATGCAATAAGATAAACTATTCATTCATCACATCACAACATCACCTCTGTCCTTATCCCATTTTTCCTCCTCTTCTCTTCTTTTTCTTCCCTGGGCACCAGAGGGCTTTGGTCTTTTTGACATTGTTTGAAGTGGTTACCGATGCTAATTGATCATGTTTCCCGTTCAGTGTCACTCACTGCTTCAGATAACTGAACTCGCCCCCCCCACAATCAGGTCACTATGAGAGGGGGCGACGCTGCGGGCAACACGGAAAATGTAGTTATGTTGTTGTGGGGGCTTTTGCTTTTTTCTAATATTTCAAATTAATAGTATTAAAATAATATTAGTAAAAAATAGTAAAAGGAAAAAAAAAAAAAAAACCTTCACTCATTCGGGTGCCCCTATGGATGGATGGCGCCCATAGCATTTGCCTATTCCGCCTATGCCCAGGGCCGGCCCTACCTGATTACATTGTAATGCAACATCTTTCTGATGTGTACCCTTTCAACTTGTATTCATCGCCATCATTTTCTGTAAGCCATGTTTCTGTCACTCCTACAACATCATAGTCACACACCAGAAATCTGGCTTCTAGGTCTAACATCTTGTTCCTTATACTCCTGGCATTGAGGTACAAACATTTCAGGACTTTCCTACTAGCAGTTTCCCTTAATATTTATTTCCTTAGTAGAACATCTCCCATTGTCAGAGCTCCCTGGCCTCCTGGTCCTTAGTTTAAAAGATTCTCAATTACTCTGCACATATACCCAATGCATTAGCCCCCCTTCTGTTTAGATGTAGACCATCCAGTTTGTACAGGTCCCATCTATCCCAGAAAAAAGACCAATGCCCCATAAATCTAAAGCCCTCTTCCCTACACCAGGATTTCATCCATGTGTTGAACTTTCTAATCTCTGCCTGTCTCTCTGGCCTGGCACGTGATACTGGAATTATTTCAGAGAAAACTACCATGGAGGTTCTGCTCTTCAGTTTCTTTCCTAACCATTTAAATTTGTCTTACAGAACTTCTGGCCTACCCTTTCCTATGTCATTGGTTCCAATGTGGACCATGACCAGTGGATCCCCACCCCAGCTTTGGCCAGTAGTCCGTCTACTAGTTTAGGGAGATCTGCAACCTGAGCACCAGGCAGGCGATTTACCATGCGGGTCTCCTTTTTACTAGAACACACTGTGTGATCTACCCCTCTAAGAATCGAGTGTTCTTCTAGAACTACCTCCTTGTTCTGGGGGGAGTGGGCACCATTGTGCTCTGGTGCTCAACTGCCCCCCCTCACCCTCTGAGCCATCACTGTCCAACTCGCTGTCCAGCGGTTCGTACCGGTTGGACATTTCTAGCTTTTGGGTCACCTCTTCTAAGGTATATGCGTGCCCTTTTCTGAGGTTACAACCTACTGTAACCCAGTAGTTCTGTACACTTTACTGCTCTAAGGGCTCAATGTTCTTAGGTTTTGGGGTGTACACCATCTATCTCTAGGGTTGTGCCGAAGTTCGAATCCGCATTCACAGATGTCGAACTTCGCATGTTTAGCAAATCCGAACTCTGTCGATTACTAAACCAAACGAATTTGAATTTGTAGCAAAATATTTTTGTCTAGCATTGCAACACACACATGCATGAAGTCAGTCAGCTCATTCACTCAGTTCGGTCCAGATGTTATTTTACAGAGAGAAGGGATGACGTGATAATTACAGATAGGGCTGTAATGCTGTCGGAGAGCAAGAGACCAGAGCGTTGCTCCGACCGGCACTTTAAAATCCATTAAGGCGGAACTCCGCCTCTGACACAGGGGTGTAGTGGAGCCAGGCAGAGCGGCACCACTCTTTCAATCCCATGCTTCTCAATTCTAAATATTTAAAATTATGTGTAAATTAATTTAAAACATTTCCTTGCGCTGTGTATTTGTATGAAATAAGTAATAAAACCCGCTTATTAATGTACCAATTCATATAAAAAGTGCGTGCCGCACTCGCTCCTTTTTATTCTACAACTACACCAAACAGACAGGCTGAAGTTTATCTTTCTGTACCACCCTACAAAGTGAATGCATTTTCAGTGTTGGTGGCATCTACGGTGTGTTTTAACCTCACTCTCAAATTAGCTCTAGTACAGAAAGGCTGGTTTACACGCATGAGAACACTTAAAACACTTCTATCACAGAATCCATGGCTGTCATGTGACAATGTGTTCAAATTAAACTGGTAGCTGTGCCTTGCAGCTTTAATAATTTGTATTAGTGTTTTAAAGGTAGGATTACAACACGATTTAAAGTATCTAATGGTGCACAACAGATCCACAAGATCAAAAGCATAATGATAATAGAAAAAAGCTTTGCGCATCAATAACATGAAATACAACATTGCTAACAACTAAACGTCCATCGGCAACTTACTTCACCTTTTAAATCTTGCACTTCTATAATGCGGTCATTTAAGGATATACAAGATTAATACTATTTATATTTGGAATGGGCGTGCTTTTTCATTTTTCCAAATTCCAAATCATTTTCTCAAGTATTTGGGTTTGACCCTGTCCTTCTCTGGGCATTTTTTCTTGACCACATAACTGATGCCAAACGTGCACATGCATCATCACTTCACGAGTTAAAACCCTGCATGTCAACTCTCCCTGTGGTGCTCAGAGCTGCTTGTATTTTTGAAGTGTAATGTACAACTACTAGCCTGAACTACATGTAATAACTAGTAATAGTAGTATTAGATACATGTTAAGAACATAAGAAACCATGTTGAATAGTACCTTTTGCATCTGAACAGTTAATTCAAAACGTCTGAAGACTCCTGCAATTGTTAATTTGAACAGTGAAATAATAGTAATAAAAGTACTCCATTACATTCAATTTGTGGACTATGAGCTGATGTTTTTTCAGCTCTATCTCACATTTATAGCATTTAATGTGTTAAACACTTATTTTTTTATTTTTTTAATAAAAACTGCAGCAAACTGATTTTACAGTAATACTGGCAAATACAAAATGCCCCTCAACCTAAAACTAAATACGCTACATCCACATGCTTTAAAATCCGCATTTGACGGGTGCGGATTTCTGTCAGCTCCATCACATCCCTCTCTCTCTCTCATAGGCTGGTTGACCAATTCTTCCATATAACGAATACAACGCTGATCAGCAAGCTGAGCCTCAAAATCACAGACTTTAATCTATAGGATTTCAACATGCCGACAATGTTCACAGATTAAATCTTCCTGGATGAGTTAATCCAGAAGGGCAATCATTGTGCAAACACTGCCACATGCTTCCAAATGTTAGTTTTCAGTCTCTTGGTTTTTGTTCCCTAGTCCATTGGTTCCCAACCTTTTTAATGCCACGGCACACTTTGCTAAAACCATAAACCTTGCGGCACACCAACAAGAAGAAAAAAAAAAGAATTTACTAGGTATTCTCTTACCTGAATGGCAACGGGTTGCTAAAACTATTATAGAGTAATTAAAAGGGCAAATGTGTGAAGTGCAAGGAGTGGCCTTTAGTGGTTTGTTAAAAAAGTAGACAGACATACTAAATAAATTACTTGTAATTAATACAAATCATTTATTTAGTGCAGGCAGACCAAGACCAGACACTAAAAACTATTCACAGTAAATATAAATAAACAGCAAAATATGTTCAGTTCACAATACCTTATAACAAGTTAATTAAACTAAGGGCCAGATTAAACCGCTACCATGTACAGATTTGTAGTTTTCTATTAGCAGGTGGGTCAATGTTTTGATTTAATCCGGTCCTAAGTGGTTCAATGTAACATTACATTACATTAAGGGCATTACAATTGTTGAAAAACAATAGCACATGGATCAAACATGCTATCCTCTCCGTTTTATCCTATTTCATGAAATGTTTTGCAACTGAAATGTTTTGTTTGCAGACTGAATACACACGATAAAAATACATGCACTGTTAATTTAAGCAGTTTCATAAGCCTACCAAAAGGGCAAGGACAAACATATTAAATAATATTTATAAAATCTCTTTCGTCCACAAGTCCAACTTAGAAAAAGGACAACCAGAGTGCAAGATAAAAATGAATTCAACATCTGTCAATTTAATCAATTGCGTTTCAGTACCACCGATAGCACTGCAACTCAACGCAGGTGCGAATTCAGTCACAACTACCGCAAAACCGACTGCCGCAGTTCTCCTTTCCTTTCCGTTTAGAAATGTATATCATTTAGAGTCTACAGTAGATGTTTATGAAGTTGACAATAGAAAATTAAATAATATTTTTGATCAGATAAAAATCTCACGGTACACCATTGTGACACAGCACACGGGTTGAAAACCACTGCCCTAGTCAATTCCTTGGCTTTTTGTTACCGAGAAACAGCGCAGCTCTCTCTAAACAGTAGCTTTAAGTACCTTTTGTCTACCTGCCACCAATTCACACTTAACTGGCTCCACCTGGAACAGAATTCCTTAACTAAGTCACCTTTCATTCAACTGATTTACTCAGCAGCTATACTGAATTGACTTAAAATTAACTCAAACTACAGACAAGATTAACTTCAATTAAGGCAAAGTTCAAACAAAATGAGGAACGCAAAGACTGTCTGAAACTAGGAACTAGGAAAATGGCTGCCTCTCACCTGTCCTGTGACTGTCTTGTAATGACTACTTCTACCATCATTAGAACTACTAAGCATAACAATAATCGTAATAACATAAATTATTATATTCTTACTTATCATTATTACTACTACTAACTTCTTCATGGCAGAATTAATAGTTTTAACTGCAAGGTCTCTGCATACTAGACCGATGGGGGTGGCCTATTCTTTCATCATCACTGTCATGTAAACCCCTGTACCTTATCTAAAAGAGATCCTTAACAGGACAACACCTTTTAAGCGTATTCCATAATATGTAAATAAAGCCTCCCATTATTTTATTAATGAAGTAATTTGCATTTTGGGGATCTAAAATAAACTCAAGTCTCCAATCTAGTGTCTCTATAGTGTCTCCACCTTGTCTGTCAGTGGCTAAAGCTGCTGATAGATCCATAAAAACGATAAACTAAAAACATCATTGTAATAAATATTTATTTATATTTTATTGCAAAAACAAACAAAAAAACAAGTTTGCAGTAATAGACATTACTTCCTATAGCAGCCTGTGGTGGAGGATTTGAGCATCACACCACCTGAGAAGCCTTCCACTTCCTAAACACAGAAGAGACTGGGAAGGGGGGAGGGATTGGATGTTGCAAGAGAGTAAAGAGAGAGGGAAAGAGGAAGAGAGGGGACAGGGAGGGAAACTGTGACTGATCCATGCTGCATGGTCACCCTGAAAGCCATTGGTCGCTGCTGTGTTCCGGAATGGGGTGTGTGGGTGTGTGCGTGTGTGTGGGGGGGGGTGCTCATCGACCTCCACCATTGGCTGCCCCTCCTCCAGCCCCTCCTCCTGCCTGGTCCTGAGCCCCTGACATCATCAGGAAGAGGACGAGAGGAACAATGTACATCCACTGAGAGAGAGTGAGAGAAGGTTGGGGAGAGAGGGAGAAGTTAATTAAAAACAGCGCATAACTTGTACAATGCAGTACAGTTAAAAGACAGATTCAGTGTAAGAACATGCAGTGTTAAAGGAACAGGGGCTGTAAATGACAGGCTCCACAAGGGGGTGTTTCTGTACATCTTATTTGCAGCTGTGTCTGTAAACACTCATTTCACAGGCTGTTATCAGCTGGGAGTCTCTTTAAACCAGTGGTACTCAATAGGCGGCCTGTGGGCCAGAATGCTTTCAGAAAGGCCTGCCAGTTGACCTAAAACAATATTCATCAGTCGCGTCATATTTGTCCTGCCTTCTAAAGGCAAGTAACCAATCAGACATCATACAGCTTGTGACAGGTTAGATTTATTTTAAACAAGAAACCGGGAAAAGAGAATACTTTAGTTTGAAACCATTATGCAAGCAGGCGACTGGCTGTAAGATCATCATCAAACAGTGAAACAGAAGTAAACTATACCTTTATACATTTACATTTTGCATTGAATAAATACTAGCATTGACAACTTTACATATTGCATTTCCATTGTTTTCGTGGTTCCAATGTAATTTTTTATTACGTAAAATATAATCAGGTATATGCACTGTATATATTTGTGCTAATATTAGGCTACATACGTACCTACCTACCTAACATCATCATCATAATGTATTTGCTGATCATACTGAATGGCATAATCTTGCATTTAAATGATTATTAAAAATAAGGACATAATTACCTAATTAGATTATTGAATATTGTGTTCAATTTCTATTGGTGCATTTATTCCATCTCTGTTTGTCAAAACAGCAGCAAGGCATTGTGGTAGAAAGTTTAAATGTTATCCAGGTAAGGTTTTTCCAACAGAAAAAAACAGCAGTGCCTAAACGACAGCCTGTTTATGTTTCTCTTGAAGTCTGGGATTGAACATTATAAAATACCAATGCCACAATCGTGTCACAAATGAGCATCTCCAGCAGTGCCTGTGCCTTGCCCTAACCACCTACAAACCAGTCTTCACTAAGCTGGCCAGAGATTCACAATGCCACCTCTCCCATTAGACTGACACAAAGGTAACATTAATATTTTATATACTATCTAGCTGATCCCCCTACTGGACTACCAATTTAGAGACACCCTGTGCCCCTCCAAGGCTGTATCACAGATATGGGTTCATTCAACAGACTCCCCATAGTGGAGAGAGAAAGAACTACAGGCCAGATACAGTGGGGTCCATTCACTCACGCTGTCTGTCTACATCCCTCACTCCCTCGCTCGCTCCCTTCCTCGGTCTCAGGGGTGTCAGACTCCAATCCTGGGGGGGGGCGCAGTTTCTGCTGGTTTTTGTTCCAACAGGAGTCCCAATTACTTAATTAGTGTCATTATTTACTCAGGTAGGCTCATCTAACACTTATTTTTATAGCCAATACAATGCGTCTGTCTCAAAACAATGAACCCACAGAACATTTCAGAGTCTGGCGAGAAGGGTTCAATTCATCAATATAATTGTTTAATTAGACAAATTAAGGAGCCGAGAGCTGGGCTGGAACAAAACTCAGCAGACACTGCGGCCCCACAGGACTGGAGTCTGACACCTCTGCTCTATCCGTTTCCATCCCTCTCTCATTCAGACATGGTCCTAATACCTCCGAACCCAGAGCTGTGTTCCCACAGAACTGGTAGATCACCTGGCCCCGTCCCCCTCTGTCCGAAGACTCCCACCACCATCACCCACTCCCAAACCTCCACCTCTCCCTCTCTCTTTCCCATTTACTGTTGAATCCCTATAAACTCTACAGCAGTGGTGCCCAAACACAGTCCTGGAGAGCCCCTATCCAGTAAGTTTCTTCAGTCTAAATTGCTAATTTTTACAGACTGGGACCACATTAGTAATTAGTAGTTAGTAATTGATCAATTAGGGAAATAACATGTCCAATTAAGGAAAATTTAAGTGCATTTTCTTCACACCAGATCTTTACATTTTACAAATCACCTGCTTAATTGATCACACTGAAATTGTTCCAGGTGTTAAAAAAAACCTATAAAACCTGTCGGATAGGGGCCCTCAAGGACTGGGTTTGGGCAGCACTGCTCTACAGCTTCACACTCCAAATGGTGTGTGTAGAGAACACTGGACTGCACTGTGAGGAAAGGGACAGAGGGAGTGTAGTAATGCACTGTGTATATCATATAGTAACTATCTTTGAGAATAAGAGTGAGAGTCAATGTGAGAGAACTGAGTAATTGGGTGAGTGAAAGAGTAAGAGTGAGTAAGTGAGAGATAGTGAGTGAGTGAGAGGAAGTGAGAGAGTGTGCCAATTACTTGTGGGCTCAGCTCTGCTCACTGGCTCCCCCTGCTGCAGCGGGAGGGGAACTGGTGGCCAGGAGGAAGATGGCTCCTCCCAGAATTAAATACCACTGGAATACAGACACACAGCAATCAAATCGCTGTAGCACACCAATACTCAAATCAATTACATCAGAACTGCAACACACACAGACCAATCGACCACTCGTCAATAACTCAACGATGATCAATGACATTAGCCCTGGAGTACAGATGCAGACCTATCAATCACTGCACATTCAATAATGAACAGCAGCAGGGCAATGTGTCAATTAAACATTAACTGCAAAAACAGACTAAACAAATACCACTACAGTACAGATGCACACAGACTCACATATTTGGCGAAGAAAGATTTCTGCTCCTGTGGATTCTTGCCTTTTTTCTCCTGCTCCTGCTCCATCCTCTCAATGAACAGAGCTGTCTCAGGACTGGAATGGAAGGGGGGAGGGAGAGAGAGAGAGAGAGAGAGAGAGAGGGAAGAGAAACTGTCACTGAACAATGTAGCACATCCAGGGCTGAGCGTCCTGGTGTTCGGGCTGAAAAGCCCCAATGTTCAGAGAGGGAGGGAGAGACACTGATGTCATCATCCTGCAGGAGACATGGTGCCAGGCAGACCTGTCAACTCCCAGTCCCTCAAGCTACAGAGAGGTCAAAGTGCCTTGGTGAGAAGACCAGGCAGAGCTCTCTAACTCAATAGAGCCCATAAAGGAGTCCCACATGGCTCAGAATCAGAAGCAGTAGAATCTCCAAAGACAGAGAGGGGCTCCCATCTGTGCAAAGGAAATCTTCCCCAGCCTCCAGACTGAGACTGGCAATTTCCAGTTCCCAGGGAAGTGTGCTGACCTGTGGGGATCTGAATGCCAGGACAGGCAGCCTCAGGAGTGTGTGTGAGCACCTGTCAGTATCAGTGCCAGTGTCGCCAAACTCTCAGGCAAGCAGTTTCAATTGAAAAATACTTAAATTCAAAGTTAGCCTGTGGGAGAGGAGGCAAGAAGGGCGGTGGCTCAAACCAAAAAATGGGCAATTAGTTCTGGGTCGGGTCAGGTCATATACAGCACTTCGGGGGAGAAAAAAGGGCAGGGGAAATAAAATGGGCACCCCTGTCCCCCCTGCAGGTCCCTGTGTAAAAACATGCACACACAGCAGCGCTGTTGCTAACTCAAAACGAAACACAAACGTATTCCATTTGTTTTTTCGTTTATGATATGTATTTATATTTTGAATTCAATGTGTATGGCACAAGTTTGATCATATAGTATAATGCGCCAGGGCTGTGCAACACACTTCCAGAGGCTCTGAGGAGAGTCCTACACATTTAAAGAAGGGAGGGACACTTACGATGGGGCAGCAGTTGGGCCCATGATGCTCAGTGTGGTGTTGAACACTTCCAGGTCGACATCCTCGACCTCCGACCCCTGACATGATCCCGGCAGTGTCACTATGGAAATGCCAATAACCGTGCCAGTGACATCTGTGTTCACAGTGATGACATCACTGAGGTGAGACTCCACTAAAGCACACTGACAGAGAGGGAGACATCAACAGCAGTCAATCAGTGTTAAGGTCCTGTAGTGTCCAGCCAGTCAGTGTTAAGGTCCTGTAGTGTCCAGTCAGTCTCACCGCTCTGATGAAAGAGGTCAGGTATCCCTCAGCCAGTGTCTGTCTGTCCGTTTGTCCACTCTGAAGGGAGCTGAATGGGATCCTGACTCTGTACAGACCATCTACTGCAGCAACATCCTGAGGGGAGAGAAACACACACTGACTGATTGGACACTACTACAGTACATTGACACTGACTGACTGGACACAACTATGCCATCCCTCTCTCTCTCACCCTCAGTTTGTTCCTCTCTTCTTCCGTCAGTTGGGTTTGAGAGAGAGAGACAACCTCCCTGCCCACACGCCACTGCAGCGCCCCTCTATGGGTGAACCGGGGACTGTCATCTGAGAGAGACAGAGAGATTAATAGAGACTCAGTATCAGTAATAACAGCAGTATTAACAGTGTAGACGAGGCACAAGGCCTGCCTCAGTGTTGAACTCACCCAGCTCAAAGGAGTGCTCCAGGGGAATAGAGAAGCCCGTCTCTGTCTCGCCAACCTCCTGAACAACAACCACAACCACGTTGATAACAATAATAATAATCACCCTGTTCCTGAGCACCGGACCTGTCAGTCACTGCTTTGGCACCGATGCAATTTAGTCATGCCAGTATCGTTTTTTTTTAATCTGATAGCGAGTTGTTAACACAGACAGAGATAGGCAAACACAGACTTATAAGAATTACGGAGGGATAGAAGAGTAAACACATAAGACACTAAACTGACGAACTCTGTCGGAGCCGAAAACATCCACCCATTCACACCAGATAAACCCGTCTCACAACGACTTAATACCGTAAAAACAGACACAGGCCGCCAATCTTCAGCATCACACTCACCCGCCTGCCCGAGTTGCATTCCCCAAACCCGGTCGTGAGCAGCAGGATGACCGCGGCAAACACGGACGACTGGAGAAACACTGACACACTGACCGCCGCCATGTTTACAAAGTGCGCTGCGGAAGCGGGGTTGAGTTACTTAACGACGCTCGTACGTTCGGCACGCAGGACGTTAAGGGGACTACAACACTACGTCAGAGTACGGGAGGAAAGGGAAAGGGAGAAGCAGGCACCGCCATACTGTACTGCGGTAGAACAGAATATAGTCTAGTATTAATATCACAAGGTTAAGATTAGTAGTCGTTATATAACTTTATGTTGGTTAAAATCTTATAGTATGTAGCCTACAGTCTCCAATAGTAAGTGCATTAATGAGTTATTTTAATAAAACAAACTGCCAAATGGTGTCAGAGTGACATTACTTGGCATCCAGTTTCCGTATACTCTCATTGCCAAAGAGGCTGCGTTCATGGCAGACGGGAGTCTGCGCGTGACGTCACTGTCTGCGCAGACGGAACGTGGACAGCTTTTGCATTGGAACTACAGTCTCGAGCAGAAGAAACATGGAGTCGGTGTTGAGAGAATTCAGACGTATTCGCAGAAGAAGTGAATGCAATCAAAGTTCCCTTCGTGCTCCACCAGCTTAATACTTTACAGTGTAATTAGAAAATGGGCCATTCAATCCTAGTTCATAGAAGATTAAGTGGCTTTACGATCCTTTAATAATCTTCCATTAGTAGAAATCTTTATTCCTACTCATTGTTGGGACACTTAAGGGTTACTAATCAAATTAATTACAACAGATTATATATATATATATATATACACACACACACACACACACACACACTGGTTTCGAATCTACATTGAACGTGTGGTTTCAGAGAAATACACATGTACAATATTTTGTATGTATTATTATATATTCCCTTGCCAGGTGTGACTTGATGGCGCTGGCACATGCAGTGAGGTCTGTCTCTGGTTGAAACACACATTTTTGTCACACAGCACTCATTTGATGTTTTGAAGCTGTGGCAGCTCCAGCACAGCCTGTATATAGTTTTTGCCCTCAACTCCAGCCTGAGTGTAGCGCTACCCCTGGGGCAGAATCAGGGCCGGCTCTGACCAATTTGGTGTCCTTGGCAAGATTTTAGCTGGTGCCCCTTGCATCACAGCCAATTCCACCACCGATCATTGTGTTCATACACTCACACAGAAAGTGCATAGCTGTAAGTCTTTGAGATTTTCTTTATTTTAGAAACAAAAACCCCACACAAACAGTATTAAAGAAACAAGTGACATAAAACGAATTATAAATACAATATAAATAAGAGCATTGCATGAAAAAACGATATTACAGAAACCTAAGTGCAATATGCATAATGTAGCATTGCTCTACACCAGGGGTAGTCAATTATTTTGTGTCAGGGTCCAAATTTCTTGGTCAAGGTATAGTCAAGGTCCAGACATTGGGGGGAGGGGGGTAAGGGGGGGTTGGTCACACGTTCAAATGACCCTGTTGCAACTGATACAACTTTTAAGGCTTCCATGTTGTATCAGTAGTTTTCAGATTTGAGCAGGCATTTTGTAGTTAAAATGCATGTGTTATTAAATGTGTAATTTTGAATTCTAATCCAATGTAGTATAGATTTGAGATTTTCAATATTTCAATGTCAGTGAAGTATAATATTAATTTATTGATTGCATGCATCAATTTTGAAAGGTACCATTGTATTTTTCACTTAATTCTAGCATATATGTGAAGTTTTCATTGTGTCATTCAAGATGCAGACTGCAATTCCCAAGTTTAGCCTCATGATGGAGGTAGAGGTCTACATAAGGAATGTCATGATGTGGCTAACATGCGAAGCTTTCATTTTGGTTGGTGTACAGCAGCAAGATTTTGTGTCCCATCAACTTGGCTTCATCAACTTTGACAGATCTTTCTTCTAGTTTAATCACTGACAATTTAAGTTAATTAGGCTATAGATCTGAAGATATTTGCTGTCATAAGTGACATAATGTAACAGAATTTGGTGAGTTTTAGGATTTTGCTGATAGGTTATTCTGGGGTCAATATCATGCTTTTGTTAATATGTGTATTTTGGATTCATGCACAGTCATTTTCTTGTGGCTGCCATGTTGTTGAACACAGTCACTTGTCTCTTGCAGATGTGATAGAATGCAGTGTCTATGTAATACATGCAAAGTTTCAGGGCACTGGGCTTTAGGGTTCCGGAGTACTAGCTGTTGTCATTTTTGCACGCGGACACATGTTAAATCCAAAATTGCGGCTTAACCGTGTACCTCACAATCTTAATTATGTTAGGTTTTATGTTCAATGCACAGACATAAACACAGGTGCTGAGTTTCATCTGTGTACTGCATTCCAGTGAAGAGGTAATGTGATACTTGTCTGAAGCGACGCATACGTTTTATTTCATTGGCCCACAGCACCCATGGTTTTCACTGGGGCAACTCGCCTTTAACAACCTTGGTAGTACTCTGTACTAGTGTCATGCATACTAATTTGTGGCACAGTGGGTTAAGTGGCATGGATTACAAGGCACCAAATTTGGAATCAGAGAATGCTATATGGCGGACAAAGCGTGCTCCCGGGGAACTTCTAATGAACAAGCGTAATAGTGGGGCATAAGGTATGCATGTGTATGAAGTGGCATATGCATGTGTCCGTTAGTTTTGGAGAAGAAGATTTGTGTAGCATTTCACAATTTCACCTCTAATCGAACATGGCGGCGGCACCATGTGACCGACACGTGTTGTTTTCACTGCATTTGTAGGTATAAGATGTGTTTACAGCATCTTATCTTTGTGCATGGAAGCCTAATAAAAATCCTAACAAAAACAATAGGCTTCCAGCACTTCATGCATGGAAGCCTAACTAGAAGTTGCATGCAACTTTTGAGGCTTCCAGGTGCTTGCAGTCGAGAAATGTATGGTTTCAGACTCATACAAATATTAAGCAGATGAAGACACATGTTGACAAGCAGAGTATTCATGGTCAAGTTCCCCCTCTTGTGGTCACATATTTTAACGTAGAAGGCAGTTACAATCTCAAGAAACCAACTACACTTATTTGATTTAAATATATCAATTGAATTACATTAGTAATACCCTCAATACATCTAATATCATAATATAGTAGTAAACACTTGATTCTCTAAGTATAATTTTGTTTACTTTAAAACACAATCTAACAATTTAAGTAGCTTAAGATTGTTGCTGCTCTTCAATTTGCAGTTACCTTCTTAAGCTTATTTAGTTGCATACCTGGCGTTTCATTTAGTTATCATGTTGATTTCTGATGTGTGCGTTATATATATTTACAGCTGGATAAGCAAAGTATATCTCTAAGGAGCAAATAGCAGCAATTAGGTTTTACTATTGCGCCTGACCGAGTAGCTCCTATTTTTACTATTGCAACTGTAGCTTGCACAGTAAACGTTTTATGTTCACCCTTTCAACTCTACTTTATAGAGCCAGCGATTCTGCACAGTTGAGTATATAACATGTTACCATAAGTTATGATTTCACTGAGAGAGAAGAACATGAATTTATGCCCCCCCGTGTTGCATCCTTAACATTAAACAGGAGGTCATGCACAAGAAAGGGTATGATGTTATCACACCCTTTAATGTGCCGCACAACCAGAGGAAAATTCTGTAAGAAGAGACTCCACCACAGCAGTCTTTGGTTGGTATGGCCAAGTCTTTGCAAAAACGTTAAAGGATTATGATCAGTATAAATCAAGATAGAACTACACCCACTCAAGTAGATTTCAAAATGCTTAATAGCAAAAACCAGAGTGAGAGGTTCTTTTTCTATAACCATGTAATTTCTTTGATGCTTATCAAACTTATTAGAAAAGAAGCAGATAGGATGCTCAACCCCACATGGGTCATCTTGCAGCAAAACAGCTCCAGCACCAGCATCATTTGCATCCACTGTCAGTTTAAAAGGCTTGGAAAAATCTGGCACAGCCAGAACTGGTGCATTTATTAAAAGAGCCTTGGCCCCCTCAAAAGCCTTCTGACACTTTTGGGTCCAAACAAAACGGACCTTAGCACTTAAAAGATCAGCAAGAGGCGTTACAACATTGGATAAATTGTTACAAAAGGCCCTATAGTACCCTACCATCCCTAAAAACCTCCTTAAATCTTTACGACTGGTAGGGATGGGAAAATTGTCAATTGCCTCCACCTTAGCCCTTACTGGCCTCACTTGTCCCTGTCCCACCACTTTTCCAAGATAGGTAACAGTAGCTTTCCCAAACTCACATTTTGCCAAATTCACAGTAAGATTTGCATTGATCAAGCGTTCAAAAAGTTCAGTTAGTTGAACAACATGCTCATTTGAAAACACCTTTTTCTCAACCAATGCAGAGACAATTGCAGCTTTTACATCAGCCTTTCGGCTGCCCTTAACAACTTCAATTTCATAGCAAGTAGCAAGTTCCAAAAGCTCCGCCTGGGTGCAGAGATATAACTGTTCCACCGTCGGCGCTTCAGAAAACTGGCCAATACACAAATTATATTATATATCTAAATATATATATACACATACACACCAAATAAACAACAACAACAACACGCTAATAAAACAGCACAAAACTACTATAAGGGACTCTGAACTCTAATCCAAAAAGCGGCTAAAAAACTTTAAAAAAAAAACCAATGCGGCAAAAGCGTGCGCTACACAAAGTAGCAACTCTATTGAATAGACCCAGCGATTCTGCACAGTTGAGTATATAACATGTCACCATAAGTTACGATTTCACGGAGAGAGAAAAGAGCACAAAGTCGTGCCCCCCGTGTTGCATCGTTAACATTAAACAGGAAGTCATGCACTCGTGGTGGCACTCGGTCTCAGTTTGAAATTACTTTCAAATTAAAGCAATAACCCACCGCTACAGATTCAGCAACGTCATTGCTGTTGTACCACTGTTCATATTCATGTATTTAACTTGTGTGTTGTGAATCACATGTAATTGTATGTTTTAGTTTCACTTTCGGTTTGTCTCGCTTTTATCCACGGCTTCTTTATTGGTGAAACAAACGATAACAAATCTGTTTACACTATTTGTATTTGCTTGCAGAAGTGTCTCTGTGTTTAAACAGATACTTTCCATTGTAATACTGTTGCAAGTGACTGATAGTTCTTAGTTTTTACGATGTACATGCCAAAGATGGCGCCTGAATCTTGTTTTCTCAGTGAAAAATATGATGTATGCTGCCACAAGTGATGACTGTGCATCATTACAGTCAGAAAATTGGACAAAATTGACTTTTTGTCTAAAACATTTGCTCATTGCTTCCATATTTCTTCATGTAGGAACTTTTCTTATAGAATATTTGTAGAGAACAGTCCAAAGATGCTGTATACCAAAGCACACATCAGCCAGTCAAATGGTCTATGAGGAGTTGAGGCTGAAGTGTTTTCAGCATAATCGAACATTGTGGGTACACCATGTGATTTATCAATTTTCTGTTATATCCAAATCAAGTATTAACATAAGCACACTATGTAGAAAAAGTTTCTTAACTCAACTGTTTACCATTCCTGAGAAAACGATGTTTGAAAACAGTCCATTTTTTTGGACTACAGTCAACATGGCTGCCAAACCATGTGATGTTAGGCCACCATATTGCATTCAAGTGACTATACCATCGACCCCTACACTCATACCAAGTTTGGTGAGTTTTCACCAAGCGGTTCAAAAGTTAAAGGCATTTGAAAATATTCTGGTGGAAGAAAATAAAAATAATAATAAAAATCCTTACAACAATAGGCTTCCAGGCATCCTGGACCTGGAAGCCTAATAATAATAAAAATCCTAACAGAAACAATAGGCTTCCAGCACTTTGTACATGGAAGCCTAATAATAATAAGTAAAGTTCTAACAAAAACAATAGGCTTCCAGCACTTTGTACATGGAAGCCTAATAATAATAAGTAAAATCCTAACAAAAACAATGTGTAGATGTGTAGAAAATCATGTGTTTCACCAATCAACATGATTATAAATCTTTCAGAATTACTAATTTGATTACAAAGCCCATATTGTCGGCTATATTTATTATATTCTGTAGGCTGTAGACTATCACATAAAATACCTAATCACCTATGTGTCCGGATGAGGAAAGGATAAGGCATGAAATTGACATCACATCATTTTGGCACAGCGAAGGATACGGACACCGGTCATTTGCAGCTCGGAAGCTCAGTGAGATGCAGTGCCCATGATGACAGCACTGCGTGGGTATGGCGGGTTGAAATTCCACACAGCCTGTGAAACGGTCATCAGGGAATCCGGTTAAATCTATTCCGACTGGGCAAAGCTGAGAAAGATTGCCAGCAGAATTCCAGTGTGCCTGCAGAGCGTGGATTCTCGCCCCAGAACAGGATAAAAAGAGCCCTGAGAAGCCGCCGCCTCACTGAGGAAAAGGTGTCAAGGTTGATGATAATTGCAAGTTGTGCCAAGGGGTTGGATGACTTCAACTTTGCACAAGCAGCTGAGCATGGGAATTTGGCAAACTCGGAATTCGGACCGACAAGCCTAATATTTAATTTTTTAGACCTAATTGCTTCTTCATTTAGCTTATTTTCAAGTTATTCATTTGACGTAATTGGAATGCAAAGAGACATACATTTAATGTAGACTAATGGCTAATGTAATTTGTTTTATTTTATTGTTGTAGCCTATGTGCTCAGTTCGCAAAGTTAGTGAAGAGTTCATTCTGCTGACTACTTTAAATAAAATAAATTTGTTGTATCATAGCGTTTGTGTTTTATTGCTGTTTAAATGTAGGCTATTATATGGCTATTTAAAACATATGTCCGATAGTTGTTCTATATGACCGGGATTCTGGAATATTAATGGCCATATTGCCGTCAAAAAAAAGTCTAGCGTAAACTCTTAATATTTCATCCATAGCACGTCTAGTACAATCCCGCTCATATTTTCCTCCAGCTACTACTCAAGAAAGAATATCTAATATCTAGCTGTTATGAAGGAAAACATTGCAGTGTACACCTTTACTGCAGTTCCAAGCATTATATATGTTCACTGTACACACAGCCACTGAGGTGTGTGGATATGCCTACAAAACCACTGTATTTCTATTATATTTGCTGAACGTGCATTTTCACATTTTGACATAACCTCGAGAGGCTTTCAGACAACTTAGAAGTTGTCTAAAACAAGAGGAGCTGCGAGAGTATTTGCAGCTTACAAATACTCTCCTACTTGCAAGTATTTTCTTGATTTAATACCAATAGAGTATGATGTGGTGGAAGAAAGATTTGCAGTCGGGAGTTCTTGTCAGAATTTATTACGTGCACGGGAACTCGGGGGGCATCCTAGGGGGTGCGGGGTGCTTGTACCGCGTCACAGAATAATTACCATATTGATGGGTTCCGAAGGAATGTGCAGGGTGGTGGGGGTCTTCAACTGTTTTTCAAACCCTCCAAAAGATTTGTTTTTAAGCCAGACTGATTCTTTAGTAAAATAGCTATTTTTCTCTATACGTGTGAAGCTCCAAAAGAGCGCTATGTATACCCTTCAGATTCTTTAGAAAACATAGATATTTTCCCTACGCTAGTGAAGCTCCAAAAGAGTTGTATTTAAGTCCTCCCGATTCTTTAGTAACATAGATACTTCTACTTAAGCGAGATCCGCGAGGCTGTCTCTTCAACAGGGCCAAAGCTGTTACCTCTTTCAAATGGACAAGGGTTATGTCAGTCTGGAGCTTTTTGAGCAAGTGGGGGTGGCGAGGAGATGTCTACGTCTTTAGTAACCTCGGATCGGTGAAGAATTAGTATATTTGGGGGTGGAGTTGACAGGGCACTGAAGAAATAGCCTATCACGTTAGAGTTTGGTTTGAATAATTTAAATATTTGCGGGCGGAGTTAACAGGGCACTGGTGACAGGTGGGGTCTGTTTTCAATTTAAGAAGCGGCTCTGTTTACGTTTGAGGCCTTGGGCCCCCCTAGCCCCGGATAATGGAATGTGGCGAGAGATAGCGATCTGTAGAAGCAGTGGGGGCTGTGGACAGCTTGAGAGACACAAGATGGACTGAACTTTATAAAATCCTGAATATGAGCAAAATGAAAAGAAATGTAATACAGAAAATGTAAATTAAAACTTTCAGTAATCAGCATAATCGCAGTAAATACTACACCAACCCAAGACCAATATTTTCTTGCATTTCAGAATATATATCAAACGTATTATTTAAATAACAGATACAATGTAAAGATTGAATAAATACAATTATGAAGTTTTAAAGGTGTGTGTTTGTGTGTGTGTGTGTGTGTGTGTGTGTGTGTGTGTTCACAACAGCGTGCAATGTACATGAAATGTAACGTTACTAAGTTAAGAAATCCTTAAATATAGAAGAGTTATAGAATATATATGTTATATAAGAAGCATAGACTATATATGTAGAAACTGGGAAATTTCAATACAACTCAATAAAATCAGCATTTGTAATAATATTAGTAACCAAACATCAAATTATTTAAAATAAATATGTAATATAATCCATTCATGCATTAAGATTAAGTATGTATGTATATTTATATAATTTACACATTAGAATAGCTTGACAATATCAAGTTTGAACAGCCTTCAGTACATTTAAGTAGTATCATTCTTACAGAGGGGTGTCTGTGTGTGTGTGTGCGTGTGTGTGTGTGTGTGTGTGTGCGTGTGTGTGTGTGTGTTTACATATATACCGAGTGCAAGCTGGAGATCACGGCCCCAGGTTTCTTTTCTTTTTCTTTTTCAGATCCTAATAAGATTCAGCCCTTCCTCCACTTTGCACAGATTTGTACTAGATTGCAACTTTTATGTACATAGCTAAAGAATGATAAGTCAGGCTAAATGGTCTAAACTTTAGAAAATCCTGAATATGCACAAAAGTAAAAGAAATGTAGTACAGAAAATGTAATTGGAACTTTCAGTAATGAACATAATATCAGCAAATACCACTCCTACCCAAGACCTATATTTTCCTGTATTGTAGAATATATCAAACGTGTTATTTAAAGAAAAGGTAAATGTAAAGCTTGAATAAATACAAATATAATGTTTTAAATGTTTGTGTGTGTGTGTGTGTGTGTGTGTGTGTGTGTGTGTGTGTGTGTGTGTGTATTCACAACACCCGGTGATGTAAATGAAATGTAACGTTACTAAGTTAACATAAGAAATCCTTAGAAGAACCATAGAATATATATGTAGAAACTGTGAAATTTCAATAAAACTCAATAAAAGCAGCATTTGTAATAATATTAGTAACAAAACATCAAATTATTTTTAAATAAATATCCAATGTAATCCATTCATGCAATAAGATTAAGTAAATACACAATATGATTTAAGCAAAAATCTATGTGTGTATGTATATTTATATAATTTACACATTATAATAGCTTGGGGGTGCAGTCTGAAGACCTTAATGGTCTTGGTTGTATTGACAGTAAGACATTTGAACAGACTTCAGTACAACTAACTAGTAACTTATGTACAGACATAAAGAATGAAAACACAATTTAATAACGATAGTAAGTAAATGAAACTAAACCACACTTATTTAACTTAAGAAATACAGTATATAACCGCCATTTAACTGAGCACAGCTCTCTTTTTGCTAGTTAGATAACTCTCCACGGTCAAACAGAAGCCTTATAGTAGTAACTTTCTTAGAGAAATAAAGAATGCACCCCATGATGTTAAGAAAAAAAATAATTAAAAAATACGAAAGTAACTTTAGACATATTAAATATGTATCATTCATTAAGTATGTGTCTATTAAAACAGTAGATTTATACTTTTTCTAGAAAAATAGTCTCCAGTCTCAGCATCTCAGGGAGTGAGATCGACCCAGCAGCACATAAACAGAATAAAGACAGAGGCCAGAGGGAGCAGCAACCTTAGAGAGGACAGCGAAAGACAAGCACAGGGAGACACAGTCACACTAGAGTCACACCGGATCATGCGTGAATCCAGCAGGTCTGTAGTGAGATAGGGTTAACACAAAACAATCAGGCACAGAAAAAGAGAGATTGGCTAGAAATAGAGAAAACCGATAAAAAATAAATAGAAAATACATACATACATACATACATACATACATACATACATACATACATACATACATACATACATAAATAACCATAATAACAGGGTGAGTTATAAAGACCAAACTGACACAGTTGAATATTTGAACGTTTTATTAAGAACTTGCTTCACCGAAACAGTTCACACAGTCATCCCACTGATACCCTGACAGGATCACACTGCAGTGGAGGGGCTTCGCAAGCAGCACGTCCTGCTCTCAGCACCGCGGTGGGGGTTTGCAGGAGCGGCAACAACACAAAACAGACCCCCTAATGACTGAGAATTTATCACCAGAAAACCTGTACAAATCCAGCGGTCAGGCATTTCTACCCTGTCTGAGTAACGTGATTCAGTAACATCTCTAAATGATATTCTGTATACATTTTATGTAGTTCTTATCTGGTTGTCTGATTTTAAGTATTCCTTTTTATGGTTTTAAACCATTTTTGCAATTAAGTGATATTGTACAGATATATGAGACGCCAGATGTATTTCACTAGTTTTGCAAACTGCTTTATGAGACTCATTGTCTGTATCTAAGTAATGTACAATTGTGTTGAAACATGCACAGTGTACTGAAATACATGACATACTGATGTGATAGAATGTACTATTTCGCTACAAACGTTGAAATTTGGGAAATGCTTTATTATTATTATTATTATTATTATTATTATTATTATTATTATTATTATTATTATTATTATTATTTATTTATTTATTTATTTATTTTTATTTTATTTTTTTTCGGCAGACGCCCTTATCCAGGGCAACTTTCAACATCAGTGCAATATAAAATGTATTTTCTATATCAAAGTCAATTCCGGTTGTAACAAAGCACACATAGCAAACAGAAATAGTCAATACTTTATATTCAAAATACTTTGTGGGCTTATTGCATATATCGATTTTATTATTTTTTATTACACATAGGTCTCCTCAAGAGGAGTTTAAGCGCCGCTGTATGGGTTGGGGTGGGGGGGGGGTCTGAGCTCACGCATATCCAGAAGCCTTAATGTCCTGCTCTGTTTCAAGAGCCAAGTTTAGCCATGTGGCATTCCTTTTAACTGTATGTAGTCTGGTGATAACATAAAGCTGTTTTTTATGTTTACACATAGTGACAGACTGACAGACAGACACAGCATCACCCTGAACAGATCTGTCAAATCAACAGCTAGGACCTAACAGCATATAGCTTCAGCATCTAGGGTTTAAAACAGCATCGCAGATTCTCAGTCACCCGGCCAATAGTTTACTGATTATCTTTGAAACGTGAGCAGAAACAGGACCAGCGCAATTCAGATTAATATTCTATACATTGAGCTGATGTAGCATCATTTCCTTCCTTCCCACCTTGTGTATGTTATTAACAATAAAGAAGCATTTCATAAAATAGATACCTCTCTGATTCTTATTTTGTACAAAAACATGTTCTTACCGGCTTGTGTCTCTCTCTGCTAAATCTGATTTCGCTTTACTGTACAACTCGTACCCCAAATAACGTTCAAAATAAGTAAAGTAGTTAAAAAGACAAAAGTTATGCACATCAACCTATTCGATGTGTCTCTGTATACAAATTAAAGAAGTATTGTTTTAATGACCTCCTTGACTCCTGTACACTCTGAGTCATCCAACGTTAATTTCACTTTACATTTGTATTGATTTGTATTACAAATAACTTCAATAATAACTAAACTGACCACCCACCACCGCCTGTCTGTGAGCGCACTAAAGACAAATTAAACTTTCCAATTAGTGACAATAAAAATACACTAACTTAATAACTTAATAACTTAATAACTTAATAACTAACTTAATAACTTAGGGCTTAATAGCCCTGCCCGTTCATTAACTGAATTGTCCTGAATTCAAGGTAACCATTAAGATGCTACTTATTCTTACAGTTACTAATCTGTTAAATCTCAATCATTTAATTTTAAACCCCTCTTAGATGCAATCTTTACACTTTCAAGTTAGTGTATTTTTAATGTCACTATTTGGAAAGTTTAATTTGTCTTTAGTGCGCTCACAGACAGGCGGTGGTGGGTGGTCAGTTTAGTTATTATTGAAGTTATTTGTAATACAAATCAATACAAATGTAAAGTGAAATTAACGTTGGATGACTCAGAGTGTACAGGAGTCAAGGAGGTCATTAAAACAATACTTCTTTAATTTGTATACAGAGACACATCGAATAGGTTGATGTGCATAACTTTTGTCTTTTTAACTACTTTACTTATTTTGAACGTTATTTGGGGTACGAGTTGTACAGTAAAGCGAAATCAGATTTAGCAGAGAGAGACACAAGCCGGTAAGAACATGTTTTTGTACAAAATAAGAATCAGAGAGGTATCTATTTTATGAAATGCTTCTTTATTGTTAATAACATACACAAGGTGGGAAGGAAGGAAATGATGCTACATCAGCTCAATGTATAGAATATTAATCTGAATTGCGCTGGTCCTGTTTCTGCTCACGTTTCAAAGATAATCAGTAAACTATTGGCCGGGTGACTGAGAATCTGCGATGCTGTTTTAAACCCTAGATGCTGAAGCTATATGCTGTTAGGTCCTAGCTGTTGATTTGACAGATCTGTTCAGGGTGATGCTGTGTCTGTCTGTCAGTCTGTCACTATGTGTAAACATAAAAAACAGCTTTATGTTATCACCAGACTACATACAGTTAAAAGGAATGCCACATGGCTAAACTTGGCTCTTGAAACAGAGCAGGACATTAAGGCTTCTGGATATGCGTGAGCTCAGACCCCCCCCCCCACCCCAACCCATACAGCGGCGCTTAAACTCCTCTTGAGGAGACCTATGTGTAATAAAAAATAATAAAATCGATATATGCAATAAGCCCACAAAGTATTTTGAATATAAAGTATTGACTATTTCTGTTTGCTATGTGTGCTTTGTTACAACCGGAATTGACTTTGATATAGAAAATACATTTTATATTGCACTGATGTTGAAAGTTGCCCTGGATAAGGGCGTCTGCCAAAAAAATAAATAAATAAATAAATAAATAAATAATAATAATAATAATAATAATAATAATAAAGCATTTCCCAAATTTCAACGTTTGTAGCGAAATAGTACATTCTATCACATCAGTATGTCATGTATTTCAGTACACTGTGCATGTTTCAACACAATTGTACATTACTTAGATACAGACAATGAGTCTCATAAAGCAGTTTGCAAAACTAGTGAAATACATCTGGCGTCTCATATATCTGTACAATATCACTTAATTGCAAAAATGGTTTAAAACCATAAAAAGGAATACTTAAAATCAGACAACCAGATAAGAACTACATAAAATGTATACAGAATATCATTTAGAGATGTTACTGAATCACGTTACTCAGACAGGGTAGAAATGCCTGACCGCTGGATTTGTACAGGTTTTCTGGTGATAAATTCTCAGTCATTAGGGGGTCTGTTTTGTGTTGTTGCCGCTCCTGCAAACCCCCACCGCGGTGCTGAGAGCAGGACGTGCTGCTTGCGAAGCCCCTCCACTGCAGTGTGATCCTGTCAGGGTATCAGTGGGATGACTGTGTGAACTGTTTCGGTGAAGCAAGTTCTTAATAAAACGTTCAAATATTCAACTGTGTCAGTTTGGTCTTTATAACTCACCCTGTTATTATGGTTATTTATGTATGTATGTATGTATGTATGTATGTATGTATGTATGTATGTATGTATGTATGTATGTATTTTCTATTTATTTTTTATCGGTTTTCTCTATTTCTAGCCAATCTCTCTTTTTCTGTGCCTGATTGTTTTGTGTTAACCCTATCTCACTACAGACCTGCTGGATTCACGCATGATCCGGTGTGACTCTAGTGTGACTGTGTCTCCCTGTGCTTGTCTTTCGCTGTCCTCTCTAAGGTTGCTGCTCCCTCTGGCCTCTGTCTTTATTCTGTTTATGTGCTGCTGGGTCGATCTCACTCCCTGAGATGCTGAGACTGGAGACTATTTTTCTAGAAAAAGTATAAATCTACTGTTTTAATAGACACATACTTAATGAATGATACATATTTAATATGTCTAAAGTTACTTTCGTATTTTTTAATTATTTTTTTTCTTAACATCATGGGGTGCATTCTTTATTTCTCTAAGAAAGTTACTACTATAAGGCTTCTGTTTGACCGTGGAGAGTTATCTAACTAGCAAAAAGAGAGCTGTGCTCAGTTAAATGGCGGTTATATACTGTATTTCTTAAGTTAAATAAGTGTGGTTTAGTTTCATTTACTTACTATCGTTATTAAATTGTGTTTTCATTCTTTATGTCTGTACATAAGTTACTAGTTAGTTGTACTGAAGTCTGTTCAAATGTCTTACTGTCAATACAACCAAGACCATTAAGGTCTTCAGACTGCACCCCCAAGCTATTATAATGTGTAAATTATATAAATATACATACACACATAGATTTTTGCTTAAATCATATTGTGTATTTACTTAATCTTATTGCATGAATGGATTACATTGGATATTTATTTAAAAATAATTTGATGTTTTGTTACTAATATTATTACAAATGCTGCTTTTATTGAGTTTTATTGAAATTTCACAGTTTCTACATATATATTCTATGGTTCTTCTAAGGATTTCTTATGTTAACTTAGTAACGTTACATTTCATTTACATCACCGGGTGTTGTGAATACACACACACACACACACACACACACACACACACACACACACACACAAACATTTAAAACATTATATTTGTATTTATTCAAGCTTTACATTTACCTTTTCTTTAAATAACACGTTTGATATATTCTACAATACAGGAAAATATAGGTCTTGGGTAGGAGTGGTATTTGCTGATATTATGTTCATTACTGAAAGTTCCAATTACATTTTCTGTACTACATTTCTTTTACTTTTGTGCATATTCAGGATTTTCTAAAGTTTAGACCATTTAGCCTGACTTATCATTCTTTAGCTATGTACATAAAAGTTGCAATCTAGTACAAATCTGTGCAAAGTGGAGGAAGGGCTGAATCTTATTAGGATCTGAAAAAGAAAAAGAAAAGAAACCTGGGGCCGTGATCTCCAGCTTGCACTCGGTATATATGTAAACACACACACACACACGCACACACACACACACACACACACGCACACACACACACAGACACCCCTCTGTAAGAATGATACTACTTAAATGTACTGAAGGCTGTTCAAACTTGATATTGTCAAGCTATTCTAATGTGTAAATTATATAAATATACATACATACTTAATCTTAATGCATGAATGGATTATATTACATATTTATTTTAAATAATTTGATGTTTGGTTACTAATATTATTACAAATGCTGATTTTATTGAGTTGTATTGAAATTTCCCAGTTTCTACATATATAGTCTATGCTTCTTATATAACATATATATTCTATAACTCTTCTATATTTAAGGATTTCTTAACTTAGTAACGTTACATTTCATGTACATTGCACGCTGTTGTGAACACACACACACACACACACACACACAAACACACACCTTTAAAACTTCATAATTGTATTTATTCAATCTTTACATTGTATCTGTTATTTAAATAATACGTTTGATATATATTCTGAAATGCAAGAAAATATTGGTCTTGGGTTGGTGTAGTATTTACTGCGATTATGCTGATTACTGAAAGTTTTAATTTACATTTTCTGTATTACATTTCTTTTCATTTTGCTCATATTCAGGATTTTATAAAGTTCAGTCCATCTTGTGTCTCTCAAGCTGTCCACAGCCCCCACTGCTTCTACAGATCGCTATCTCTCGCCACATTCCATTATCCGGGGCTAGGGGGGCCCAAGGCCTCAAACGTAAACAGAGCCGCTTCTTAAATTGAAAACAGACCCCACCTGTCACCAGTGCCCTGTTAACTCCGCCCGCAAATATTTAAATTATTCAAACCAAACTCTAACGTGATAGGCTATTTCTTCAGTGCCCTGTCAACTCCACCCCCAAATATACTAATTCTTCACCGATCCGAGGTTACTAAAGACGTAGACATCTCCTCGCCACCCCCACTTGTTCAAAAAGCTCCAGACTGACATAACCCTTGTCCATTTGAAAGAGGTAACAGCTTTGGCCCTGTTGAAGAGACAGCCTCGCGGATCTCGCTTAAGTAGAAGTATCTATGTTACTAAAGAATCGGGAGGGCTTTAATAGAACTCTTTTGGAGCTTCACTCGCGTAGGGAAAAATAGCTATTCTACTAAATAAATCGGGAGGACTTAAATACAACTCTTTTGGAGCTTCACTAGCGTAGGGAAAAATGTCTATGTTTTCTAAAGAATCTGAAGGGTATACATAGCGCTCTTTTGGAGCTTCACACGTATAGAGAAAAATAGCTATTTTACTAAAGAATCAGTCTGGCTTAAAGACAAATCTTTTGGTGGGTTTGAAAAACAGTTGAAGACCCCCACCACCCTGCATATTCCTTCGGAACCCATCAATATGGTAATTATTCTGTGACGCGGTACAAGCACCCCCCACCCCCTAGGAAGCCCCCCCCCCCCCGAGTTCAACTCAAGTTTAAGGTCAAAAGGTCAAATCCCCCGCAGCCCCCCCTTTCGAAAAAGAGCAACACAGAACCCAAAGGATTTTAGGCTTGCATGACACTGTTCCCCAAAAGTTTTGAGACAGAACAAAGCTTTTATACCCCCTCTGGGACATATGCCCAAGGGTTCTTAACATTTTACAAACATGTCTGAATGGTCATTTCTAATAACTAGCAGTGATTTCATTGGCATTCTAAACTAAGCCTTCCCATCTTATCAATATTATGATTATTACTCATGAATAATAATCATTAACCTCTACATTGCCAGTTGCATTGGAAGGTACTTTGCAGATAATACGTTGCAAGAAAGGAATGTGAGCTGCTGATAACCAAGTTTTCTGGTGTGCTGGTGTGACTGCATGTTCTTCTTATAGTTTAATAAATTCTCTCATGATTCTCTTATGTTGCTATTTTCTAAAACATTGAGTTGCGGACAATAACTATGTGGGGCTACTTCTTATTCATCACATTATAAAACTTATATGGGTTGATGAAATGTCTTACAGTGATGAGTTCTACATTGTGAAACCTGTCCCTGTCTTGGAATACTAATGAAACAAGCCTTTGGATCCCTGTTCTATTGTGTCAAAGCCTTGCTTGTGTTTCACATTGAAATTAATGTTCATTTTCTTGTAGTGAGACTACTGTGCATTCTGAAGACAGATTGTCTGCATACAAGGGCCTATCTTATTTAATATATTGAGTTCAAATGATTCCAGGCATTGGAAAAATACAATTTTTCTTCTCTGAATGCAGGTGTGTGGTCTCTGAAGTGACAGAAAAAGGAAGACATTGAACACACAACATAGAAATGGGCAGGTTATCGTTATACAAAAAAGAATAAATGAGCGATTAAATAAAAACTTTGACCCACCCACTAAGAGCAACCTATAAATATGTAGGCCTATATCATAGCTGTTCCTTTTCTGATTCAAAGAAAGTAGCATCTTTCTCAAAATAAGTCCGCAACCGGGTACATTTGTTCAGTTAGCGGGTGGATCAAAGTTTATATTTAATCCTAGCCTAAGCCCATAAGCTATAAAGATTTCAAGTTTAAAAAATCGACCTTTTTTTTTACTTTAGTTGAAAAAACATGCAGTGTATTCAAAATAGTTTTGACATTCCATGTGTCACATTTTAATTTCTTCAGACAAATGTTTCCACATTCCATTAAAACTCCCAGCATTCTTATTTAATTCAAAAGCAATATTAAAATACATGACTATGTTAAAAATATTCTTCACTGAACTATGTACAAATACTGAAAAATGGCGTTTCTTTTAAACTACTAATACAATTAATAGGTTTCTGCATCTGTCAGCAGGTAGGCAAATTTGGTTACTCCAATACTTATTAGAAATGTAATGCATGTTTTTTATTGCTCAGAATAAAATAGAAATGTACATGTAAATGCCTTACCACCTGTGGTTTTCTTGTGTATTTTATGGTCCTCTAAATAACCGGACCCTGGGATCTCAATGGCCGACCTGGAGTGTATTCGATAAGATTATCTTTTAATTAGAGAGGTGTCAGTTCCTTTAGTGCTTGAAATGCTAATAAGAGAACTTTGAAATCTATCCTGTAGCACATGGGGAGCCAGTGAAGAGACGCTAATACTGGAGTGATGTGTTGTTTTAAGTAAAATCCTTGCTGCAGCATTTTGAACTGAAGTGCGGAAATAGCTCTAATTGTTTTAATTTAGCAATGTTTCTAAGCTGGAGCAAGGAAGATCTTGACACATTCTGAATGTGTGATTCAAAGGATAGATTATGGTCACAGATGACACTCTAAAATTAAGGTTATCATTACTTAGTTCTGTCAGTGCATGATGAACATTTAGATTTGTTTTTATAGCTATGGTATTGTTCAGATTTACAGACAAATATAATGGTGTCTCATCTGCGTAGCTCTGATGAGATGTAATGTTATGTCATTGAATAATATCACCTAAAGGGAGCATGTAGAATGAAAAAAGTATAGGTCCAAGGACTGAGCCCTGTGGTACTTAAACTCAGTTAAATTTGAGCAGTTTTCATTAGTCTGTACATATTGGAGTTTGTTTATTAGGTATGATTAAATGCAGGACAGAACATGGTGAGTTAGACCAACAAGAATTTGTTGTTTGTTTGTTGTTTGTTGTTTGTTGTTGTTTTGAATTTGCTGCTCTTAAGTCAAGTAAAATAATTTCAGTGATATGCACTAAGGACCGTTGCAGTACTGGGACCAGAGCCGAAGCCCGATTGGCATTTGTTTGCAACTACTTACTCTAGAACCTTGTAAAGGAAGGGAAGATTTGAAATAGGTTGGTAGTATTCAAGTAAATTAGGGTCAGCATTGGATTTTTTTAAGAAGTGGTTTAATTACAGCTATTTTAAAAGGGTTCTGAGGATAAAGAAGCATTCATAATATTATGTATTGGGTGGATAATTCATGGCAGAGATTGCTTAGTGGGTATAGGGTTTAGTGCGTAGGTTGTGGTATTCATTTTAGTAATTAAGGAGACTAATTCCTGATGATTTGTGTACATTTCCAATTCTGTCTGTTTTCTAATGATATTGAAATGATCCATAAAGTAATTGCAGGTGATAGTAGGAGGGATGACCTCTGAAGGTTCTACCTGCTAATTTGTGAGTGTGACTATTGTGTTAATAAGAAAGCACGGGTTATTCTTATGCAGCTCTATTAAATTAGAGTAGTATGCCGACCTAACAGAGGATAGGGCCTACTTGTATCTTACTATGGTGTCACTCCATGCTATGTGCAAAATCTCTAGTTTTGTAGTTCTCCATTTACGTTCATATCTATGGCATTCTGTTTTCAGTGAGTGGGTGAGTGTTTCTTTGGTTTAATTACTCTGGTCCTTAATGGAGCTACTATATCTAAAGCAGTGCTTAGTGTATTGTTGAAGTTATTTATTAATGAATCTACAGATCCTGTTTTGATAACGCTACCAGTAGGCAACAGAGTGGTAAATTTAGTAATAGCAGTAGGAATTAGGTAACAAGATGTTCTGTTCCTCTCCTTTGTGTCCATTGCTACTCCAAGCAGCTCAAACATAATAAGGCAGTTGTCAGAGATCGTCTGGTTTTGGGGTGATATTATTAAGTTATGATTCTCAACCCCACGGGTAATAACTAGATCAAGTGAGTGATTGTGTGGGTCCTTACACATGCATGAGTAAAGCCTACAGACTCCAGTAGGAACAGGAAACTCGAGTAAAGTGTCTTCTTTATTTCAAATTGTATGTTAAAGTCCATATATTTTATTGCTAAATTGGATAGGAGATCACAAATTCAGTCTTAAAAATTGAATAGGGGCCTGGTGGCCTATAAACAGCTATATGCTGAAGAGGATGAAGTCTAAATTCTACTTGGTGAATTTCAAAAGATTCAGGTCTGTGCAGTACATAGTGGCTAGGCCCCCACCGTGGCCCGTTTGCATTAAGATAAACCATTAAGGGAGGCTTCTACTAATGGAATAGTGTTGTCTAAGGTGAGTACATCTATGTGTGTGTCAGTTATGGTCTCATTTATTAAGGCTGCTTTGCTTGGTAGCGAGCAGTTTAAGACTGCGAGCCTATACATGGGAGAAGTAGTGTAAGCATGTAATATCTGCTGTGTAGTTTAAACTGTAAATTGTTGAAGCGAGGGCCCTGAGAGGAAGGAAATATATGGCTTTAGAAAAAGTCCGCACTTCTTGGAGGTACAGTAGGTTCACAGTACAGTCACTCCTGGTCACGTCTGCTGATTGCGTTTTCGCTCACTGCTCTCTAAGTTCTTGCCCGTGGCATCATTAGGGGTGGACTTCTGGGGCTTCAGCCCCAAATCTTTTTGGTCCAGCCCCGAACCTTTTGAAGGTCCAATTATTATTATTTTAAATTACACACAATATTTTGTTTTTTAATACAATAATTAGAATGATGGTCCTTTTCCATATTGCGCGCAATACAATATGAAGGAAGATCCAAGAAGCTGCAAGAAGCTCCGTCTGCTCGCGGTGCCAGCTGTGATTGGTTGATCGTGTCCATAGTCACATATATATCTATGGTCATGTCTGTATCAGATTTCACAGCGCAGAGACTAGAGTAGCGCAATCTGCATGACCCATCAGCACTAGTAGTGTGTTGCTGTTCACTAGAAATAAAGTTAATCCGTGCAGCCAATCAGTATTATAAGCCTAGCTAATGTACATCCCAATACAAGTCCAATAGAAAGTCGGAAAATTGTTCCGAAACCCTAAAGAAGGTAAAACAAGCGGCTCAGCCAGGGAGAGAAACAGCTGAGCAATAAGCATACAGAGACGAGGTTCACAGGTTGGTGGCTATAGTTAGCAGAAATAGAAGTTGAGCAGGTTCAGTGATTTCAAACAATGAATAGATTATAAATTGTAATTAAAATTATGATCCTCCTTGCAAATGCAGCACAGAGTTACTAGTTAATTATAGGTAGGTCCATATACAATTGGATAGAAAGTGACCTGTTCTGTTTATAATTGGGCTGTGTGAGGGTGGGGGGGTTATATTTGTTTTATTTAAAATATTGTATTTTAGAGATTATAATTTATGTAATTCTTTGGCAATATTGTTGTCATGCTAATAAAATGCCCCAAGAACCAGCAGGAACTAAAGACAGCTATAGTACATGCCTGGCAGAGCATCACCACGAAAGTAACCCAACATCTTGTGATATCTGTGGGTTCCAGACTTCAGGCAGTCATGAAACTAACAATTTAATTCATGTTTATGTGCATTCAAGTGCATTCCATGATCATGTTCTACCGACCTCTAACCTTCAACCTCTGAACCTCTGAAAATGAACACAGGACTCGAGCACTGCCATTGGTCAGTGGTCTCTGTTCGCTGTTCTCTGCTCTGTGCTCAAAGTTCATGAGAGAAGTGCTCGATTTCAAGTATAACTAAAAGTTGCATGCAACTTTTAAGGCTTTCATGTTGTATCAGTAGGTTTCAGATTTGAACAGGCATTTGTAGTTTAAATGCATGTGTTATTAAATGTGTACTTTTCAATTCTAATTCAATGTAGTATAGATTTGAGTTTTTCAATATTTTGTCACTTGAAGTGTGTATTTCAATGTCAGTGAAGTATAATATTAATGTATTGATTGCATGCATCAATTTTGAAAGGTGCCATTGTATTTTTCACTTAATTCTAGCATATATGTGAAGTTTTCATTGTGTCATTCAAGATGCAGACTTCAATTCCGAAGTTTGGCCTCATGATGGAGGTCTACATAAGGAATGTCATGCTGTGGCTGACATGCGAAGCTTTCATTTTGGTTGGTGTACAGCAGCAAGATTTTGTGTCCTATCAACTTGGCTTCATCAACTTTGACAGATCTTTCTTCTAGTTTAATCACTGACAATTTAAGTTCATTAGGCTATAGTTCTGAAAATATTTGCTGTCATAAGTGACATAATGTAACAGAATTTGGTGAGTTTTTGAATTTTGCTGATAGGTTATTCTGGGGTCAATATCATGCTTTTGTTAATATGTGTGTTTTGCATTCGTTCATAGTCATTTTCTTGTGGCTGCCATGTTGTTGAACACAGTCTCTTGCAGACGTAATAGATAGCAGTGTCTATGTAATGCATGCAAAGTTTCAGGGCACTGGGCTTCAGAGTTCCAGAATAGTAGCTGTTTTCATTATCGCACACGGACAAATGTTAAATCCAACATTGCAGCTTAACTGTGTACCTCACAAACTTAATTATCAGGTTTTATGTTCAATGTACAGTCATAGACATAGGTGCTGAGTTTCATGTGCGTACTGCATTCCAGTGTAGAGGTAATGTGATACTTGTCTGAAGCGATGCATATGTTTATTTTTCATTGGCCCACAGCCCACAGTGTTTTTCACTCTGTACTAGTGTCATGCATACCAATTTGTGGCACAGTGGGTATAAGTGGCATGGATTAGAAGGCAGCAAAGCTGGAATCAGAGAATTCTACATGGCAGGCAAAGCGTGCCCCCGAGGAACTTCTGATGAACAAGCGTAATAGTGGGGCATAAGGTATGCATGTGCGTGAAGTGGCATATGCATGTGTCATTAGGTTTTGGAGAAGAAGATTTCTATTGCATTTCACAATTTAGACTCCTATTACAGTTTTTAGCAACACCATGACACCAGCATGTGCAGTTTTTATGGCCATTGTAGGTATAAGTGGTTTCTACAATACTTGTGAGTTTCGTGAGTTTTCATGCATGTATAAGCATTTTATGGACATTTGAATGTTTCAAGTTTTCTGCATTGAAGATACAGAATGCAATTTCAAAGTTTGTCCTCATGATGGAGGTAGAGGTCTACATAACAAATGTCAGTATATGGTTGAGGCTGTCATTTTCATTGGTGTATAGCAGTCATGTTTATTTGTCCAATCAACTTGGCTTTTTCAACTTTGACAGATGTTTGTACTAGTGTCAATCACTGAAAATTTAAGCACCGTAGGCTTAACTATGCTATAGATATTCAATGCTGCATGTGACATGGCCTTCAGTATCGGTACCAGTGCACTATGTCACCTTTGGAGACAAAACTCACCACAATCAAGCATAATATTGTAATTGATTAGTGTGCCAAGTTTGGTGAGTTTTTGAATATGGCTCATGGGTTTTTTCTGGGGTCAAATTTCATGCTTTTATAAATACGTGTATTTTGCATACGTGCTCAGTCATTTGCTTGTGGCTGCCATGTTTTTGCACGCAGGCACTTGCCATTTGCACATTTGATAGATTGCAGTATCTGTGTAATACATCCACAGTTTTAGGGCACTGGGCTTTATCATTATGGAGTAGTAGCCATTTTCATATTCGCACGCGGATTCATGTTAAATCCAACATTACAACTAAACCGTGTACCCCACAAAGTTTCATGTGTGTACTGCATTCCAGTGTGCAGGAAATGTTTAACTTGTCTGAAGCGGTGCGTACGTTTTTTGGCCCACAGCAAACATGTCTTTCACTGGGGCAACTCGCCTTTAACAACCTTGGTAGTACTCTGTAGTAGAGTCATGCATGCCAATTTGTGGCACAGTGGGTATAAGTGGCATGGATTATAAGGCTCCAAAGCTTGAATCAGAAAACGCAGCCTGGCGGACAAAGCGTGAGACCGAGCAACTTCTGATGAACAAGCATAATAGTGGGGCATAAGGTATGCATGTGTATGAAGTGGCATATGCATGTGTCCGTTGGTTTTGGAGAAGAAGATTTTTGTAGCATTTTACAATTTCGCCACTAATTGCAACACGGCGGCGGCACCATGTGACCGATACGTGTAGTTTTCACTGCATTTGTAGGTATAAGTTGTGTCTACAACACTTGTGAGTATCATGAGTTTTAATGCATGTATGAGCGTTTTAGGGGCATTAGAAATTTTGGCAGAAGGAAAAAAAAAAAAAGATAATAATAATAATACAAATCCTAACAAAAACAATAGGCTTCCAGCACTTAGTGCATGGAAGCCTAATAATCCTAACAATTACAATAGGGTTCCAGTAACTTCGTTGCTTGGCCCCCTAATAATAATCCTAACAATTACAATAGGGTTCCAGCAACTTCGTTGCTTGGCCCCCTAATAATAAATATAGCTGCAAGCAGCAATGCAGGGGGCCAAGTACACATCTACATAGTACCATTTATTCATTTATACACCTTATGCAATTTAAACATTCTTCCAATTTGATTGGCTCATGGCAACCATCTCGTTTCATCAATCATATTGCCTTTAACAAATCTGATGAGGGATCTAGCCAAGGGAATGTGTACAAAATTCCACATCAATTGTACCTGTGGTTTTAGAGAAGAAGACGTTTGATGTTTGTCCAAAATGTGTAACTTAAACAAATCTGGCCACCAGCCCTTGTTACATATGGCTGTACAATTTTATGAAGTTTCATGAGTTTTAATATTTTTTCAAATTTAAAATTGCCGCCTACCCATGTGATTTATGACCACCATTTTGACATTGGGACTACATTTGTCAAGTAAGATTGAGTTCAAGATATTCTACTATAGTTCAACATTATATTATATGCAACTTTATGCAATTTAACCATCTCTGACATTGTATTGGCTCAAGGCAGCCATCTTGTTTTTTCAATCAACTTGCTTTGAACAAATCTGATAGAGGAGCTAGCTAAGATCATCTGTGCAAAATCTTGTATCAGTCGGACCAGTGGTTTCAGAGAATAAGGTTTTTACACATCTGGTCAAAAGTTTTAGAACACCCCCATTTTTCCAGTTTTTATTGAAATTTAAGTGCAGTCCAGTGAATAACCTGAAATGGTAGAAAGGTAAGTGGTAAACTGCCAGAGGTTAAAAAAAAAGTTGAGATTACCAAAAACTGGAAAATAATGTACATTTCAGTTATATAATTTGTTACTTCACTGTCTTAAGCATTATTTAGCAGTGTTATGTGCAGCTCCTGTGCATAGAAGTTACACTGTATTCCTACAATGTGCACATTGTTTGAAAGCATATTGTGGCCAATCCAATCTGGCTGATAAACAACGTGATTGATTGATATGTGTAGATTGTCCAAAATTGGCATTTCATTGAATATTGATATACAGCATGGGCTGTCAAACTGGTCCTGGAGTACCCCATGCCCTCCTGGTTTTTGTTCCAACCTAGGTCTTAATTACTTAATTGAATGGTATATTGCTTTGTTAGGTCAATTAAGGATTCACTTAATTGTTCCAATTAAGAACTCAGTTAATCTTAAACCAGCAGGGCAGGGGGTACTCCAGGACCGGTTTGAAAACCACTGATATACAGCATATGACATATGGCCTGTATATTCCATATGGGTTATGCAAAAATATAAATAGACCTCTCTGCTGAGCTGTGTCTCAGGGATGTATGTAGTACTAGTACTATGTACTATGTAGTATTTTGTAAGAAAGGATACAGCAGCTTGTTGATATTTGGGTTTGTTACCCTATACAGGACTGACCACAACACAAATGTTTAAATTGTAAGCGCAGGATTTATTTACAGAGAAAAGAGTAACAAAACACTAACAAAAAACAATCTTCTTCTTGGAATGGCAACTACACTTATCTGGGTGATGTAGTGTATAACTGTTATTCAAACAACATGTTGTGTGGCATATATGTGAACAACAGTTTAGTGACAGTACATAAAGACAATGGAAAATGTGTGAAATAGAACAATTTTAGAAAAGAGCAATTGAAACAATTTTAACAATGTATTATTTATAAAGAGGGGAGAAGTACAATGAGAAGAGAAAGAAAAATAAAAAATAACTAGTTATAATAAAGAGTAAAATAGTAAGTATAAGACAGTGAAAGTAAACCTAATTAGACAGTAAAGTAAAACAATAATTTTAAAAATAACTATTTATCAAAATTACGTCAATGATTATTGTTGTGTTATTATAGGAAGTGGATTGACAGTGAAAAGTCAAAGTGTGTGTGTGTGTGTTTGGGGGGGTAGTGTGTGGATTTATTCTGTGGTATGTTTGTTAATGTCAGGTGTGTTGGCAGTGGAAGGTGATGGTGGTGCTGACAAGAGGTGATCAGAGAAAAGTGGTGATGAGGATAGAGAAGAAGATGGTAGAGGGGAGGAAAATGGAGAGATGGTAAGGATAGATTCACATGTGTGTGTTGATGGGTTTACAGTGACAGGAAGGTAGTAGAGAAGGGTAGCTGTGGCTGTGGATGGTGTAGAGAGAGTGTGGGAGCTTGTAGATTGTGGTGGTACAGTTGATGTGGAGGTGGACTGTTCTTGCACTATTCCAACAACAGTGAAGGTGGAGATTTTGAATGTGTGTTCTGTGATGTCAAGCAAGTCTTCCTCAATGTCATCAGTGTTTTGGAGGCTATAATGAGGTATAAGAGTCTGTAAAAGGTGTGATGGTAGTTGTAATTTGTGCAGTGTGCCAGTGGTGGATTTGATTGTTATTTGTGTTTGTATTTGAATGTGGGTGTTCGTTGTTTTTATTCTCATGTTGCAATTAGAGCATTTTATTGATTTGGCCTGGGTATTGATGTCTGGAAGTGTTTTTTTACAGAAACAGAAATGTGTTCGGGTGCAGGTTGCTTGAAAAATGGATCCTGTGACCAGTCTGGTTTTGTCGTCTTCCAGTGGTTGGGCTGTGTTGCCAATGTCTTCGACCTCTTTGATGTCTGTGTCTGCTGTTGTGGTTAGGCTCTTTTTCTGATTGAATTCACGAACAGAAATGTTGTAGAAGTGGTATGTTTTCTTGGGGTGTATGTTGGCAATATGGTTACCCCATATTGCTATTTGTATGGTGTGTGTTTTTGTAGGGTTTGTCCTGAGTTTAAGGTGTGGGATATTGGAGTCTGAATTTCGATGATTTTTGCGATGACATTGATCTATAATGAAAAAATGAAAAAGAGCTTTGTAAAGACAAACAGTTTTGTTTTAGTGTTAGTACAGTAAGGCAGGCAATATATTGAGGTAATTGAATCATTGCATAATGAAATAGATAAAAAAGTGTTGTTGTGTTAGTGAAATGAGTGTTTTACAATTAAGGTTGTTTTTGAAGGTTGTGTTTGTAATGTGAAATGTACAATTATAAAACAAAATATGAATCGTTTTTTTTTGTGTCAGTAATCTACTAATAAGATATATAGTTGTAGTGGTGTTTGTTTTATAAACTATGGTTGCAGTAAGGTGCTTATATACACTGGTATTCACATATGTGTAAGTGTAATGGTTTATGATAGAATTGAGTCAGCTAGTGAAGTGAATGCTACAATTAAAATATTTTCAGTTGTTAGTTTATTTATATATAAGTAAGATACAAGGGTAGAGCACAAATAGCAGAAACTGTTATACTGCAGGGCTAGGGTTGCATTTTACTTATATATTCTTATGTTATATTTGTGTAATGTAAATGTGATCATGAATACAATAAGAAATATACTTACACGTTGGAATAGTGACACATTATGCATAATGTGGTTGATTGTGCAGGTCGTCTGTTGTTGCGTGAAGGTGGTGTCAAACTTGAAGTGAAGGGTCTGCACAATGGTAAGCCTTGACCGTGATGTGAATTTCATATCAAATTTGCTGCTTGGCGTGAGATGACTGTGTCCACTGATGAGAGTTTTACCTGGCTTCTGTAAGTAGAGTAAGTATTATTATTATTATTATTATTATTATTATTATTATTATTATTATTATTATTATTATCTTTATTATTTATTATCTTTATCTTTAATAAGGGTGATGTATAGCTGTCACCAAATGTACACATTGCAGGTGAAATGTTGGTTGGTTGGAGCTGGAAGTTGTGTACAAGGAGTTTACATATTTCAAGTGTCAGTATGTGTATTGCAGTTGAAGAAAGTGTGTGGGGAAAAGTATGGTATATTAGAGTGTAGTTTTGTAGTATTAATAGTGTGTGTTAAAAGTGAAGGAGACAAAGGTGTGATTTATGTGGTAAGTAGATGAGAAATAGAGGATTGGTGCTAACAACTTATTCACTGGTGTGTATGAGTTGAAAGTGAAAGAATAATTGGAAGTAAAATGTAATGTATGAAGTACCTGAAGGTTTGGTTTAGTAAGCAGTATTTTTAAGAAGTTTGGTTTTCTAAGATGTATGTGTGAAATGTGTAGAGTATTTTGAAAAGATTACTTCATTAAACTAGGTTTAACAAAATGGAAAACAAGTGTTTGGAATGTATAGGTAAAGGAGGTTCTTATGAAGTAGAATAATGGGAAAGCTGTACATATAATTGTCTATAAAAAAGCTATGTATTTTTTAATTAAAATCTCTATTATAAAATAGACTATTGTGACTGCATAATATAATACGCATAAGCTACATGTTTAATGTTTGTACATGTCTTGTGAACATTGTTTATAAATTGGGGGTTGGGGTAACTTTAATATAATTTTCATTTGATGACACAGGTTGTACACATCTACACAGGGATGCTTGGAATATATAGTATCAACTGTAATGCATAACACACTGATAATGATTTAGCTAAGCTATTGGATTGTATTTGTTAACATACTAATCACAATATTTACCTTTTCTCTGTGTTCAGAAATCACTGTTTCATGTATAGTTGTCGTCAAGGATGGCATTTAAACATTTGTTCATGCTGGGAGGACTTTTGCTTTGAGTACTGCTTTGATTTGAGATGATCATCAATTGCTGATTTCCTTATGTGCTCAATGACTTTGTTACACACAGTACAATATAATTTGCTGCCATTCTCGTGAAGATTTGTGTACTTCTGTGCCCCCCATCCCCCTGTGCCCTGTGTTTAGCTGATACATTTCCAATTGTAGTTTTTGAAGTAACGCTATGTTGCCTCTCTTCATTTTAAATCTGCCTCTATGGGTAACTGATTGTGTTGGCAAAGTTAAGCAGTTTAGTTTTGTCCCTTCCATGACAGTAGTAGCACATCAAACAATACAAAAATAGACGATAGAGATTGTTGAACAAGGTGGTTCCAAATGAATTAAATGGAAAACACTAGTTACTGGCAGTCTAATTAGGTAATGTAATGTTATTGACATCTCATTGTTTTGTTATTTTATTTTTTTGGAGTTGCTTATATTTTTCCCTCTGTATATCTTTCAAAAAGTGGCTTATTCTGTGGGATTCTGATGGAGGAAGAGTAGTGTGCAGAAGAAGGCAAATTCTGCTGAAAATTCTGTAATAATGGAGTTGTACATTTGTACAATTGTACAAACCTTAGCCTTTCAAAACAATGTAAAACATGTATTCAGTTAGGGAATGTAACTCTGAGCAAGGAATGTTCTTTTTCAAGAGAGTTGGGTTTAATAATTGTATTGTTATTATTATTTTAAGGAGTTATTTAAAAACAATTAAAAAATTTGTTATTTTTGATTACTACAGAATGTATTGACAGTAATAGAACATCTGGTACATGCTTTTTAATTCTACACATATAACCTTGCATTGTGTTATAAAGGTTATATATAGGGTATAAAGGTTATTTTGTAATGACAAATACTATTATTACAGAGATTAAATAGTACATTTTGTAAAAATAATTTTAAAATAGGTTCTTGTTTTGCATTCTATCCAGTAGGTTCATATAATGTTCTGTGTTTTGGGTATTCAAGCAGCCATTTTGGTCTGTTGGGTGGCACTGAAAACTTTTGTGGTTGCACCTCTTCAGTAAGGCCCACAGACAGGTGGTAGGACTACGATTTGACAAAGAAACTGTCTATCAATCAAGTAGAGCATCTTACCAATATGGTTTGTTGGGTGTTAGTAAATCTGTTTTTAAAAAGGTAGAACAAAACATTAAGTCGCTTTCCTTCTTGTAATCCACAAGATATTGCATATATTTCATTATTTGTCATTTAGCAGACACTCTTATCCAGGGTGACTTACACTTGTATCCATTTATACTGCTGGATATTTTATTTGAGCATTGCAAGTGAACCTTGCTCAAGGGTACAGTGCAGAGCCCTAACCACTACTCCACAGTGCTGCCTGTAATGCTTCTAAGCAAGTTTATGTAGGCATTTTAGATATATGTGTGGAAATATGATGTGCATCTGTATAGTTTTATGTTTTTGCATAATGGTCAGTAGTGCAAACAGTTTTTACTGTTTTAATAATAAAAATTGAGATGTTTAGATTAAATAGTGTTGAATAAAAATTATAAAAATATTACATGTAAATCTGTAAATGTATCGACAGTGTGTACATTTATGTATATGCCTTATTGCAAATGTACATTGTCTGCATCTGTAAGACAATCCCAAGATCAAGTCTAGACTTGTTTTCTGTAAGACCATCCCATTTTCTTGTAAATTCTGCTTCTACTGCTTCATTCGCCAATAAGATATAAAGGAAGTTGCCATTGGTTGCAGCACAAGACAGACAGGTGTCTGCATAAATCACATGGCATGAACCCATCCCCAACACAGCACTGTATCTGAGTCAATGTACGTCTTGTTCTGCACAAATTGAATGGCTGGAACCCATATCACACAGTACTGTTGTTGGGGCACATATATAATTACATGTACTCTGAATTGAGACAATTTAGTGCAATTTAATACACTACGGTTTTATTTAACATACACATCTGTGAAGGACTGAAATCCTGCAGTGCCAGCAAGGTCCCCCTGCTCAAGAAAGCACATGTACAGGCCCGTCTGAAGTTTGCCAATGAACATCTGAATGATTCAGAGGAGAACTTTGTGGAAAGTGTTGTGGTCAGATGAGACCAAAATCGAGCTCTTTGGCATCAACTCAACTCGCCGTGTTTGGAGGAAGAGGAATGCTGCCTAGGACCCCAAGAACACCATCCCCACCGTCAAACATGGAGGTGGAAACATTATGCTTTGGGGGTGTTTTTCTGCTAAGGGGACAGGACAACTGCACCGCGTCAAAGGGACGATGGAGGGGGCCATGTACCGTCAAATCTTGGGTGAGAACCTCCTTCCCTCAGCCAGGGCATTAAAAATGGGTTGTGGATGGGTATTCCAGCATGACAATGACCCAAAACACACAACCAAGGGAACAAAGGAGTGGCTCAAGAAGAAGCACATTAAGGTCCTGGAGTGGCCTAGCCAGTCTCCAGACCTTAATCCCATAGAAAATCTGTGGAGGGAGCTGAAGGTTCGAGTTGCCAAACGTCGGCCTCGAAACCTTAATGACTTGGAGAGGATCTGCAAAGAGGAGTGGGACAAAATCCCTCCTGAGATGTGTGCAAACCTGGTGGCCAACTACAAGAAACGGCTGACCTCTGTGATTGCCAACAAGGGTTTTGCCACCAAGTACTAAGTCGAAGGGGTCAAATACTTATTTCACTCATTAACATGCAAATCAATTTATAACTTTTTTTAAATGTTTTTCTGGATTTTTTTGTTGTTATTCTGTCTCTCACTGTTATATATATATACACTCACCTAAAGGATTATTAGGAACACCTGTTCAATTTCTCATTAATGCAATTATCTAACCAACCAATCACATGGCAGTTGCATCAATGCATTTAGGGGTGTGGTCCTGGTCAATACAATCTCCTGAACTCCAAACTGAATGTCTGAATGGGAAAGAAAGGTGATTTAAGCAATTTTGAGCGTGGCATGGTTGTTGGTGCCAGACGGGCCGGTCTGAGTATTTCACAATCTGCTCAGTTACTGGGATTTTCACGCACAACCATTTCTAGGGTTTACAAAGACTGGTGTGAAAAGGGAAAAACATCCAGTATGCGGCAGTCCTGTGAGCGAAAATGCCTTGTTGATGCTAGAGGTCAGAGGAGAATGGGCCGACTGATTCAAGCTGATAGAAGAGCAACTTTGACTGAAATAACCACTCGTTACAACCGAGATATGCAGCAAAGCATTTGTGAAGCCACAACACGTACAACCTTGAGGCGGATGGGCCACAACAGCAGAAGACCCCACCGGGTACCACTCATCTCCACTACAAATAGGAAAAAGAGGCTACAATTTGCACAAGCTCACCAAAATTGGACAGTTGAAGACTGGAAAAATGTTGCCTGGTCTGATGAGTCTCGATTTTTGTTGAGACATTCAGATGGTAGAGTCAGAATTTGGCGTAAACAGAATGAGAACATGGATCCATCATGCCTTGTTACCACTGTGCAGGCTGGTGGTGGTGGTGTAATGGTGTGTGGGATGTTTTCTTGGCACACTTTAGGCCCCTTAGTGCCAATTGGGCATCGTTTAAATGCCACGGCCTACCTGAGCATTGTTTCTGACCATGTCCATCCCTTTATGACCACCATGTACCCATCCTCTGATGGCTACTTCCAGCAGGATAATGCACCATGTCACAAAGGTCGAATCATTTCAAATTGGTTTCTTGAACATGACAATGAGTTCACTGTACTAAACTGGCCCCCACAGTCACCAGATCTCAACCCAATAGAGCATCTTTGGGATGTGGTGGAACGGGAGCTTCGTGCCCTGGATGTG